>NW_006921747.1:7040467-7052529 GCF_000298275.1 Orycteropus afer afer
TTTGGAATACTTTGAGTAGAATCGGTATCACTTCTTCTCTGAATGTTTTATAGAATTCTCCAGTGAAACCGTTTGGGCCAGGACTTTTTTTAGTTGGTAAGTTTTTGATGACCTGTTCAATTTCTTCTTTTGTGATGGGCCTGTTCAAATTTTTCACTTCAGTCTGTGTTAGTTTAGGTAAGTAACAACCCAATTCTTATACCCATTTTTACAGATGAGAAAAGTGAGGCAGGGAGGATTAAGCAATTTGCCAGGATTCCAAACAGTCGGTCTGATTCCTGGGCCCATCCTGCTAATTGCTACATATATCCTAGAATTCTAGCCCAGATCTGTTGGACTCAAATTGCATTACCTCCTTGTCTTAAAAAAGACAGGTGAAGAAAGGAGGATTGAACTCCTCTTGTTAACCCTGACCACCTGCCAAAATGGTGTTGTAGGGGAACATTCCTGCTTCTAAGCTTGTGGTGGCAAGGGGGCTTCCTTCTCTGGTAGAGCAATTGCAGCCACTGTCCTGCATATGTGTAATGGCTCTCAAGACCCTGACCCAGCATCGAGAGGTATGAGGGCCATTCCAAATCTACTGAGGAGTGTGCAGTTTGTAAGAGCAAAAGAGTGCCTGAGATTAATGGGGCAGCCTTCCCTTATAATGAAAAGAGCCAGCATGGCTTAGAGAATTTAGTTTTTGATACATGTTCTGGTTACCTAGTGCCACTGTGACAAGAATATACCACAAATGGGATGGCTTGAACAAACAGGAGTTTATTCTCTTGCAGTTCTGGAGGCTAGAAGTCTGAGTTCAAAGTGCCAGTCTCTAGGGGCTTTGTGAAAGCTCCTCGACCTTGGGCTTCAGCTCTGCCTCTTGCTCCCAGCCCACTGAAGCTAGAGGCATTTCTTCATTCAGCCAGCTACTGGCTGCTGAGGCTAATAAGCCCAAGCTCAACAAATAAAATAGCACAGTCCTGATGTTACCAAACCACACAACAGGACATCAATTCAAGTCCATTGTAAGTCCCAGGGTTGGCAGAGCATGGCAGTCTGCTGAACAACAACATGGCCACATGTAGGGTCCAAGCGTGCCATAAGCTAGAGACCATTCCCCAAGCCTTCTCCTTATATACAGGAAGCAAACCACATCCCTAAGGCAGCTACTCAGTTGCTCACAGTAGATTCCACCATGGAGTTGATTACTAGTCTAATCATGGCGAATACTACATCTAGCTGCCCAGCTACTCAACCAAGCCCAGCCAAGTTGACACACAAATATAATTACAACAGTTTTGAACTGCAGAGAGAGGCAGGAAAGCTAGAACCCTAAATTGCACAGCTGGCAAACTCTTTTAGAGAAAGTATTTATTTTGAAAATGTGCCAAATTTTGGGCAAATTGAGACTCATGGAGGGGGGCAAAAAATGTTTACTTGAATGATAATGACTTAGGTTGAGACTTGAGGCTTCTGGATGTAAAAGTTCACATTTGTTGACTAATTTAACTCAATTCAATCTTTATCTTGTGAGTTATGTGTTAATACCCCATCTATAGATGAGGAAGATGAGGTTCAGCGGTGAAGTGACTTGCCCAAGTTCCCACAGCTAGTAGCTGGCTGCATGAGAATTCAAGGAAGAAAGGAGTTTGTTTCTCAGTTTTGCTCAATTATGTTAACAGTCCTAAGGGTTGCAAGGGTTTCCCTGATTTGAGCCGTGAAGAGCCGTCTTTAGAATCAGAAAGGTTTGAGTTCAAATTCTAATTTTACTAAATGACTGAAAAAGTTCTTTCAACAACTTGACCTCGGTTTTCTGACTCATAAAACAAAGCTATACTCTCACTCTCAAGAGTCTCTGAGGGTGAATTATGCCAGAATATAAAGGGAATATAGGTGGTATTAAGACTACCAGACCCTGCCTTGCCTAAGGGGTGCTAGACCACCTAGGAGGTGAATGTTCTTTGAGCTCTGGGGTTTGACTTTCTACCCACCCACCTCTTTTTTTTCCAGAGGCTCTCTGCAGTGTCAGCTCTGGTTATCATAAAGTGTTTCACAAGCCCTAACTGCTACAGCGGAGTGAGCGGAAAGCAGAGGGAGAGATGGAAGGCTTGTGGGAGGGTGTAAGGAACACTGAACTCCCTCCTCCCATTAGGGAGAAGAGCCTCTTCCAAGGGAGGAGGGAGGAAGAGCCTCTGAGCTTCTCTCTCTCTCTCTCTCTCTGACTCTTTCTCTGTTTCACACAGACACAGACACATACACAAACATACTCACAGGCACACATGCATACGTAGACATAAAAATAGGGTAGAGATGGGAGGAAAAACAACAACAAAGGACTGAGCACACTACTGCTCCAAATCCTAGACTAGCTCTGCTGTTTAACTTCTGCTGTTGTTAGTTGCCACCGAGTTGACTCTGACTCATGTGTACAACAAAATGAAATATTGCTTTGTCATGAACCATCTTTAGGATCATACTGACAGATGAGTGGTGATTTAACTTCTAGGTGATCTCAAACAAGTCACTCCCTATCTTTGGGTCTCCAGAGTCCCATTTTGAAAAATGAAGGGGCTGCATGAGATGAGTTTATAGAGACCCTTTAGCAATAACTGTCTTTGATCATTTATTCCTACTCTGAGCATGCTGCTGGCTGTGAGGATGCAGTGTTGTGGCCCCTCCCAGATGTTGTAGCCCACTTCTTTAGCCCCTGATTCCTTGCTTTGGTACTTCCTGTGGCCATCTGTGGGACTTGTGAAACTGTCAGTTTGTGACTTTTCTCTGGCATTCTCCTTAAAACTTGGTTTACATGTTACAATCTAGTTAGGAGACATGGCCATGCTGTTTCCAGATTGATAGTTAAGCATTGTGTCTTAGTGCCTCTCATATGGGTCTAGCCTAGAACCAAGCCTATGACATTCTTGGTCTATGTTTGAGGTTCTTTTGGTTGGCTGTCAGAACCACATGACGGGAAAGGCACTGGGGGAAAAGTACATATGAAGGCTAGAATAGCAAGACCAAGGAGCAAGCAGGCTAGCAGTTTCCAAACACTCAAAGATTATTTAGTGGGAAGGGAAAAGATATACTCTACCAGGCAGAAGGTAGGTGGAGCCAAAACACCTGAGAGGTATATACAGAGGGGAAACTATGTTCCATTCAAGGAAGAAACTACTAGAGCCCTTCTCAAAGAAAATGGGCTGCCTCAGAGGTATGAGTTCCCCAAACTTGGCATCATTCAGGCGGGAACCAGGTTGTAGGCTTCTGCTAGGAATGTTGTAGAGGAAATTCAGGCCCTTATGGGAAGTAGTTTTGAAGGTCTCTTATGCCCAACTCTACTTACTCATTTGCATATTTACAACTAGTCATATTATCACTATCTCTTTTTGCATAGACCCAAGGAATTTCTTTAAATGCATCTGATGTACGGGAGCAAATGTTATTTATTTCCTGAAAAGCTGATTCACTTGTTCTTCATTCTTTCAGTGACTTTTTTTTTTTTTTTAAAGCACACCTATTTTGCCAGGTACTGGGATTTCAATAGTGAAGAAGACAAACACAACCTTTCCCCAGGAGCTTACAAATAAACAGGGGGAAGACCTTAAATAACAGTGAATCAGTTGTTTAATAGCAATTATGATAAGTGAAAAATTCTTGGGGTTATGGCATCATATAACAGATAGTTGGGATTTAGTCTGGAAAGAGGATTCAGGGAAATTAAAGACAACATCTTGTTCCCAACCATGAAATGTCTTCCTTCCTTACTACTACTACTCATGATGATGAAGAGGAGGACAATGATGATGATGGTGGTAATTACAAACATTTATTGAGTGCTTACTTTGGGCCAGTATTACAAGAAATGTTTGAAATACATTATGTCATTTAATTCTCAATATACATCATTAGGAGGTAGATAATATTATTTCCTTTTTATAGATGAAGCAATGAAAGTTCAGAGAGAGGGTATGTAACTTGACTAATGTCACACAGGTAGCAAGCATAAAGCCAGAACTCCAACCTGGGTCTGTCTAACCCCCAAATCACCCTCCCCATCTACTGTTCCACACATCTACCTAAGGGAAGCAGAAGCCAAATGTGACTGTGTGTAGCACTGAGAGAGTGGGAAGAAAGGCATTGAGAACACAGTGGGTGAGCTCAGCATTACAGAAGGAGTTGAAGTCGACAGATTTTGCACTATAGGGAGCAGGAAACAAAAGAACTTTTTTTTTTTTTTTTTTCAGCACAGGGTAGCAGAAGAGACTAGAGGCTTGAACTAGCTATCACCTGGATCAAAGCTTTTGACTCTAACATTCTCCAGAAGTTAATCTTCAACCACGAGGCAGAAATGGCTGACTGTCCTTGTTCCTGAATGTCCTCATATTTCTAAGGATGACTTGACTCAGCTTCCTTACATATTAGAAATAATAATTATAGTTAAATCTCATTAATGCACAATGGAAAAGATATCCAATAGGAGGATGAGAGCCTGAGTTGGAATTCCAGGTTATCATTGGCACTGTAGACAATTTAAGCCATCTTGTCAATGCTCCCGTCCACGGCTCATGTTCAGCAGTCACAATGGCAGAGTCTTAACACATGGACTTGGGGATATAAGACCTGGAGAGGAGCCCCAGCTGCCACTTTATAAACTTTGTGACCTTGGGAAAGTCACTTATCCTTTCTGAACTTCAGCTTCTTCATCTGAAAAATGGGGATAATATTATTGACTGCAAGATCTATTGTGAGGAGACATCTGGCAAGATGGCAGACTAGGCAGACAAGCTACTGAGACCCTCTATGACAACAACATGAGAAAGCAAATGAAATATATACAGATGATAATCCTGAAATCCTGAACTTCAAGTGAAAGGATAAAGAAATGGATCAAATACTGACTAAAAAAAGAAACTGAATATAAACAGTGTACAAGGTGACAAATGGAGTAGTGAATTGTCAACCAGCCTAATGCAATGTGGCCTTTTTGAATTTTTGCAAGCAACATTATGATTAGGGCAGCAACCTGAAAATCAGCTCTGTTTGCCCAGTACTATATCAGCGCTCACAACAACAGCTGGTGACCAGAAAGGTACAATCTTCCTCTTTTCCCTCACACTGTCCTGGTGACCAGAAGAGTAGTAATTCCCCACCCATACCCACCTGACAGCTGGTGACCCCCTCCCGCCCCCATGCAGTCCTTGTGGAACAGGCATTAGGTGCATGCTACCACTGCATTTGGAGCATGTGCTTGCTGCCTGCTTGGGCCTAAAGAATGCACAGTGTCAGGCCAGGCACCCCACATCCAGCCACCTTCTAAGCTGACAGGAACTCCATCTGGGATGAGGAGTTTTGTCCCCAGCTGCTCCCTGGGCTGGCAGGAATTCACTCTGGGACCAGGTGCCATCCTCCCAGTTGCCTTGTAGGTTGGCAGAAACTCATTCTATTACCAGATGCTCTATCCTCAGCTACCTTTTAGGGTGGCAGAAATTCTGTGCTGGACTGGGTACCCAAATTTCTGTGGCCTCCTGGCCTGGCAGAGTACACCAACCTGTGCCAGGAATTTTGCCCCCTTGGCCATCAGGAGTACTACCCAAGTGCCCTGCTTCCCCCAGTTTTCTCCTTTCTCTCTCTCTTTAAATTTCCCTTTCCTTGCTTTTGATTATGTTCTTTTTCTTTTCTCTTCTCTCTTTCCACCCTTTGTTCTGTTTTTCATTTAGTACTTTCTTTTTACTTGTTGTTTATTTTTTCTTTTTAAAATTTATTCTATTTTTTTCTCTCTTCTTTTTTTATACCATCCACAGGAAACAGCAACAGTGCCTACACTGCCCATTCACACCCACCCTTCCTGCAACCCCACCCACTGGATGAAGGCCACCACCTGCTCTTGTACCACCTGATCAATGATAGACAGCAGTCAACATTAGCCCAATTCACCCTTAACTGCTCTACACAACCAGTGAACAGAGAACTGCACACACATACCCATCCTCTATCACACCCCCAGGAGACAGGTGGTAAGTGCTTAAGTCTGCCAAACTAGCAAGCAGAGTAGCACACCTGCCCTGCTTAGTCAGATATGTCAAAACAAAAAAAGCAAAAAAAAAAAAAAAAAAAAAAAAACCCTAGGTGAAAAAATCAACAAACAATCACAAATTAAATACAAATATAACACCACCTTGATGTCTTAGAGACAACAGATACCTCAGTTCACAAAAAGAAACAAGACAGAGTAGCTCAAGTAAGTGATCAAAATACAGAGCCAGAAAACCTTCCTGAGGAAGAAATGACATTGGAACTATATGATAAATAATTCAAAAGAATTATATTTAGATACCTTTAACAGATTGAGGGAAAGATCAAGGGAAACATTGACAAAATCAAGGAAAACAGAAAAAATCTAAAAGAATTAAGGAAAGTAATACAAGAACAAACTGACAAAATAAATGAAAAATACAAACCACACAAAAAGAGCAAATAGAAACCCAGAAGACTAATACTAATATTCTAGGAACAGGTAATGCATTGAAATGACAGAGAAGTAGAACTGAATCAATGGAAGACAAAATTAGTGATATTGAAGGCAAATCCCTCAATACTACCCTGTGAGAAGAACAATTAGAAAAAAGAATGAAAAAGTGAAAAAGATGGGTAGAAAATTTAAGAATTATGTGGGGCACCATCAAGAGGAATAATGTATGTGTGATTGGAATTCCAGAATAGCCAAAAAGAAAATCAAATTTACTGCCATCGAGTCAGATCTGACTCATAGTGATCACTCCTTGGGTTTCTGAGGTGGTATCACTATGGAAGTAGATTGCCCAATCTTCCTTCTGAGGAGGAGTGTCTGGTGGGTTTGAACTACCAGCCTTCTGGTTAGCAGTCAAATGCTTATGCACTATGCTGATAATGCCAGAATAGGAAGAGACGAAACACACACACACACACACACACACACAGAGGGCAAATAGTTGAAATTTGTTGGTAGAAAATTCCGAGTTTCATGAAATATGAGAAGATACACATTCAAGAAGCTCAATGGACCCCAAGCAGGAAAGATGCCAAAAGAAAATTACCAAGACATATCATCATCAAACTAACCAAAATCAAAGACAAAGAAAGAATCCTGGAAGCAGCATGGGAAATATGAAAAGTTACCTACAAAGGGCAACTAATAAGACTAAGCTTTGATTTCTTGGCAGAAACCATGCAGGCAAGAAGACAATGGGATAGTATATATAAGACAACAAAAGAAAAAAAATTCCAACCAAGAATTATATATCTGGTAAAACTGTCCCTCAAATATGATGGTGAAATTAGGACATTTCCAGACAAGCATAAATTAAGGAAATTTGTTAATACCAGACTAACCTTACAAGAAATCCTAACAGGAGTCCTTTGGGCAGAAAACCAGCAACACCAAACAACAACAGACCATTAACACACATGATGACATAACCCAGAAGCCAACCCACTTATGAAAGCATCCAAAGTAAATAAACCTATAAGACTGTAAACAGGGAACCAGAGGACAATTGACAATTGAGGACAAATACAAACCAAAAAGAGGGAAACATTGTGTAGTTACAGATCTTCTAAATGGTGAGGAAATCAAGACAATTGCAAGATAGAATGGACTTTTCTAAGCTTGGAAAGAAAATTATAAATCACAGAGTAACCTCAAAGAAAAAATGATAAACTTTGACATCAAAATAAAAAAGAGGACAAATACAAATATTTAGCAAATACTAAAACAACAGCAGCAAAGGAAGTGATAACATGAATCATAAACAAAACAAGCTCAGCACAGAAAATTATATGGAACAAAGAAATCAGTGACACCATGAAAAAACACATAACAAAATAACAACAACAACAAATTCATACTTGTTGATAAGTACACTGAATGTCAATGAATTAAATGCACCACTCAAGAGTTGGAGAGTTGCAGACTGGAAAAGAAAACATAACCCATCAATATGCTGTCTACAAGAGACATACCTTAGAAAGAAAGACAAAAATAGAATAAAAATCAAAGGTTGGGAAAAGATATATCAAGCAAATTGCAACCAAAAAAGAGGAGGAGTGGTAATATTAATTTCTGATAAAATTAACTTTAAGAGAAGAACCACCATAAAAGACAATGAGGAACATAATATAATGATTGAAGGATCAACTGAACAAAAAGATATAACCATAATAAATGTCTATGCACCCAATGAAAAACCAAAACAAACCCAATGAAAGAGCCCAAAATACATAAATCAGACTTTAACAGAATTGAAAAGACAAATAGATGACTCCACAGTCATAGTAGGAGAATTTAATACACCACTTTTAATCAACTAGAAAATCAACAAAGATGCAGAAGAACTAAACAATACAATCCAGCAACTTGACCTTATATATATCTACAGAGCACTTCACCCAACAACAGCACAATATACATTCTTTTCCAGTGCATATGGAACATTCTCCAGGATAGAACCTATGTTAAGCCGTTAAGAAAGCTTCAATAAATTTAAAAACATTGAATACTGCAAAGCATCTTCTCAGATGACAATACTATAAAATTAGAAATCAACAAAATAAGGATTAATGGAAAAAGAGCAAACACATGAAAACTGAATAACATCCTCCTTGAAAATAACTGGGTAATTAATAGAAGAAATAAAAAATGAAATTAAAAAATTCCTTGAATCATATGAGAATGAAAACACACCATACCAAAATCTTTGGGACACATCAAACACAGTGATCAGAGGCCAATTTATAGCAATAAGTGCACACAACAAAAAAGAAGAAAGAGCCAAAATAAACGCTTTAACCCAATATTTCCAAAAATTAGAAAAAGAGCAGCAAATAAAACCTACAGTCACCAGAAGAAAACAAATAAGACTCAAGCAGAAATAAATGAAACAGCAAATAGAAAGATTTAAAAAATTCATAAGACTAGATGTTCGTTTTTGAAAAGATTAATGAAATTGACAAACCATTGGCAAATTTAACAAAAGAAAAGAGAGAGAGAATATAAATAACACAAATAAGAAATGAATTGGGTCATGCCACAACAGAACCAATAGAAATTAAAAGGATGATATCAGGATACTATGAAGAAATATACTCCCACATATTTGAAAATCTAGAAGAAATGGACAAATTTCTAGAAACATACTACTTACCAAAACTAACATAGACTGAGATGGAAAATTTGAACAGACCCATAACTAAAGAAGAAATTGAACGGTCATTAAAAAATTACCAACAAAAAAAAGTCCTGGCCCAGATGATATCATTGGATAATTCTACTGAACTTTCAAAGAAGAACTGACACCCATCCTACTCAAATTATTCCAGAACATAGAAAAGGATGGAATCCTCCCAAATTCATTTTATGAAGTAAGCATAACCTTGATACCAAAACCAGACAAAGACATTGTTGAAAAGGAAAACCACAGACCAATATCCCTCATGAATATAGATGCAAAAATCTTCAACAAAATCATAGCCAACAGACTCCAACAACATATCAAAAAATAATAATACACTATGACCAAGTGGGGTTCACACTAGGCATGCAAGGATGGTTCAACATTAGAAAAACAACCAATGTCATCCATCACATAAATAAAACAAAGGAAAAGAACCACATGATCATATCAATTGATGCAGAAGAGGTATCTGATAAAATTCAGCACTCATTCCTCATAAAATCTCTCAGTAAAATAGCTCTGGTGGTATAGGCTCTGGTAGCTCTTAGGCATGGCCTAAGGCATTTTACTCCTAACCAGAAGCCTGTTGGTTTGAACCCACCAGCCACTCCTCAGAAGGAAGATTGGGCAATCTACTTCCCTAGTGATATTGCCTCAGGAACCCAAGGAGGGGGTAACTATGAGTCAGGTCCAACTTGATGGTAATGAGTTTTTGAAAATAGGAATAAAAGGGAAATTCCTGAACATAATAAATGGCATATATGCAAAATCAACAGCCAGCATTATTGTCAATGGAGAGAGACTGGAATCATTCCTCTTGCAAACAGGAGCCAGACAAGGATACCCTCTATCACCACTTCTATTCAACACTGTATTGGAAGTCCTAGCTAGGGCAACAAGGCAAGAAAGGGAAATTAAAGGCATCCAAATTGATAAGGAAGAAGTCAAACTATCTCTATTTGCTGATGATATGATCCTATACATAGAAAACCCAAAAGACTCAGCAAAAAACTACTGGAACTAATTGAGAGATTTAGCATAGTGGTGGGATACAAGATCAACATACAAAATTCAGTTGGATTCCTCCATACCAGCAAAGAGATTGCTGAAAAGGAAATAAGGAAATCAATACCATTTACAATACTCAAACTCTCACTATCATGGAGTTGGATCTGACTCATAGTGACACCTCCTTGGGTTTTCAAGGTGGTATCACTACTGAAGTAGATTGCCCAAACTTCCTTCTGGGGAGTGACTGGTGGGTTTGAAGCACCAGCCTTCTGTTTAGCAGTCACATGACTTAGGCATTATGCCACCAGAGCTAGCTATCAAAAAAAAAATAAAATACTTGGGAATAAATCTCAGTATGGACACAAAAGACCTGTACAAAGAAAACTACAAAACCCTACTTCAAGAAACCATAAGAGATCTACATAAATGGAAGAACATACCATGCTCACGGATAGGAAAATTGAATATTGTGAAAATGTCACTACTACCCAAAGCAATCTGTACATTCAATGCAATCCCAATCCAGATCCCATCAACATTCTTCAAGAATATAGAAAAAACAATCACTAATTTTATATGGAAAGGAAAGAGACCTCAGATAAGCAAAGCACTATTAAAGAAGAAGAACAAAGTTGGACATCTTACACTCCCAGATTTCAAAACCTATTATACAGCCACAGTAGTCAAAACAGACTGGTATTGGTACAACAACAGACATATAGACCAGGGGAACAGAATTGAGAACTCAGATCCATGGACTTATGGTCAGCTGATTTTTAAGAAAGGGCTGAAATTCATTAAACGGGGAAGAGATAGTCTCTTTAACAAATGGTGCTGGCAAAACTGGATATCCATTTGCAGAAAAATGAAACAATATCCATACCTCACACCATACACAAAAACTAACTCCAAGTGAATCAAATACTTAAATGTGAAACCTAAAATTATAAAGTTCCTCAAAGAAAAAATAGTGGCAAATTTAGGGGCCCTAAGTTATGGTATAAAAAGACTGTCAAGCATAACCCAAAATGCTCAAACAGCTGAAGATAAACTAGATGAATAGGACTTGCTAAAAATTAAATTTTTATGTGCTTCAAAAGACTTCTCCAAAAGAGTAAGAAGTGAACCCACAGATTGGGAAAAAAATATTTGGCAATGTCGAATCTGACAAGTGACTTATCTCTAAAATTTATAGAAAACTCCAACTCCTCAACAACAACAACAAAAAAGACAAACAATCTAATTTAAAAATGGGCAGAAGACAGGAATAGACACTTCACCAAAGAGGATATTCAGGCGGCCAAGAAACACATGAAGAAATGTTCACAATCATTTGCTATTAGAGAGATGCAGACCAAAACAACAATGAAATACCATCTTGCTACAGCACTAATAGCAAAGTTCAACAAGACAGAAAATAACAAATGCTGGTGAGGATGTAGAGAGATTGAGATCTCATACACTGCTGTTGGGGCTATAAAATGATACAACCACCATGGAAAGCAGTAAGGCAATTCCTTAAAAAGTTGGAATTAGAAATACCATTTGATCCAGCAGTCTCATTACTAGGTATATATCCTAAAGAAGTAAGAGCCAGGAAAAGAACAGATATATGTACACCCATGTGCATCTCAGCACTATTCACAATAGCAAAAAGATGGAAACAACCTAGGTGCCCATCAACAGAAGAATGGACAAACAAACTATGGTACATACACACAATGGAATGTGCAACATAAAGAATAATGTAGAATGTGCAAAACACTGCATAACATGGATGAACTTGGAGGATATTATGCTGAGTGAAATAAGTCAATCACAGAAGGACAAATATAGTATTAGTTCATTATTGTAAAAAGTCAAGGAAAG
>NW_006921747.1:7052709-7087798 GCF_000298275.1 Orycteropus afer afer
TTGAACCACCAGCCTTCTGGTTAACAGTCAAGTGCCTTAGGCACTATGCTACCAGAGCTTATATATACATATATATCTTTTAAAAAGAAGACATTCAGACAGCTAACAAATACATGAAGAAATGCTTGCCTATGATCATTAGCCGTGAGAGATGTAAATAAAAAAGACAATGAAATACTATCTCATTCCAACATTTATAGCAAAGTTCAAAAAACAGAAAACAACTAATACTGGAGAGGGCTTGGAGGCACTAAAACCCTCAGATGCTGCTGGTGGGAATGCAAAATGGTACAACTCCTGTAGAAAAGTGTATGGCATTGCGTTAAAAAGTTAGAAACAGAAATACAATATGATCCAGCAATCCCAGTTCTTGTTATATATCCTACAACAATAAGAGCCATGACACAAATAGATATATGCACATTCAAGTTCATTATAGCACTATTCACAATAGCAAAAAATGCCTATCAGTGGATGAATGGATAAAAATCTATGGTACATACACATAATGGAATACTACTCAATGTTAAAGAATAATGATGAATGTGCAAAATGCATCATAACGTGAATGATCCTGGAGGACATTGCTGTTGTTGTTGTTGTTATGTGCTGTCGAGTAGCACTCAACCCATAGCTACCCCTCCTTGAGTTTCCAAGGCAGTAACACTACGGAAGTAGATTGCCCATCTTCCTTCCGAGGAGTGGCTGGTAGGTTTGAACCACTAGCCTTCTGGTTAGCAGTCAAGTGCCTTAGCCACTATGCTACCAGAGCTCCCTTGGACATTGCACTGAGGGAAATTGTTAGGTAATGCCAAGACCATTCTGACGCATAGTGACCCTATTTAAGTACAACAGAATGAAATACTGCCTGGCCTTGTGCTATTCTTACAATTACTGCTATGCTAGAGTCCATTATTGCAGCCACTATGCCAATATATTTGATATTTAAACACCAATGACTGAAAACCAGAGGAATTGTGGGATGACATCAAGAACATCATCCATGAAGAAACAAAAGGTCATTAAAAAGACAGGAAAGGAAGAAAAGACAAAAGTGGATGTCAGAAGAGTTTCTGAATCTTGTCCTTGAGCAGAGAGTAGCTAAAGCAAATGGAAGAAACAACAAGATAGAAGAGCTGAACATAAGATTTCAAAGAGCAGCTTGAGAAGACAAAGTCAATTATTAAAATGAAATGAGCAAAGACCTGGAGTTAGAAAACCAAAAGGGAAGAGCACGCTTGGCATTTCTCAAGCTGAAAGAACCGAAGGAAAAATTCAAGCCTCGAGTTGCAATAATGAAAGATTCTATGGGCAAAACATTGAATGATGTGGGAAATATCAAAAGATGATGGAAGAAATACACAGTCACTGTACTCAAAAGAATTGGTCAATCTTCATCCATTTCAGGAGATGGCATATGATCAAGAACAAGTGGTATTGAAGGAAGAAGTTGAAGCTGCACTGAAGGAATTGGCAAAGAGCAAGGTTCCAGGAATTGATAGAATACCCATTAAGATGTTTCAACAAATGGATGCTGCTCTGTAGGCACTCACTTGTCTGTTCCAAGAGATTTGAAAGACAGCTACCTGACCAACTGACTGGAAAAGAGCCATATTTGTACCCATTCCAAAGAAAGGTGATCCCACAGAATGTGGAAATTATTGAACAATATCATAAATATTACATGCAAATAAAATCTTGCTGAAGATAATTCAAAGATGGTTGCAGCAGTATATTGACAGAGAATTTCCAGAAATGTAAGCTGGATTCAGAAGTGGAATGAGGGATATTATTGCTGATGTCAAATGGATCTTGGCTAAAAGCAAAGAATACCAAAAGATGTTTACTTATGTTTTATTGACTATGCAAAAGCATTTGATTGTGTGGATCATAACAAATTATGGATAACATTGAGAAGAATGGGAGTTCCAGAACCCTTGATTATGCTCATCAGGAACCTGTACATAGACCAGGAGGCTGTCGTTCAACCAGAACAGGAAGGGAGTGTGTCAGGTTGTATCTTTTCACCATATTTATGCAATCTGTACGCTGAACAAATAATCTGAGAAGCTGGACTATATGAAGAAGAACGTGGCATTGGGATTAGAGTAAGACTCATTAACAATCTGTAATATGCAGACGACACAACTTTGCTTACTGAAAGTGAGGATGTCTTGAAGCACTTATTGATGAAGATTAAAGACTTCAGTCTGCAGTATGGATTACATCTCAACATAAAGAAAACAAAAATCCTCACAACTGGACCAATAAGCAGCATCACAATAAATGGAGAAAAAAATGAAGTTGTTAAAGATTTCATGTTATTTGGTTCCACAATCAACCCCAATGGAAGCAGCACACGTCCTCCTCTGATGTAGTGCACTGGGCAAATCTGCTGCAAAAAAAAACTCTTTAAAATGCTGAAGAGCAAAGATGTCTCCTTGAAGACTAAGGTGGGCCTAACCCAAGCCATGGTATTTACAATAGCCTCTTATGCATGTGAGAACTGGACAATGAATAAGGAAGACTGAAGAAGAGTTGATGCTTTTGATTCGTGGTGTTGGGGAAAAATGCTAAGAGTACTATAGACTGCTAAAAAAACTAACATATCTATTCTGGAGGAAGTGCATCCAGAATGATCCTTGAAGTGAGAATGGCCAGATTTCATCTCACCTACTTTGGTCATGTTGTCAGAAGGAACCATTCCCTGGATAAAGTATCATGCTTGGCAAAGTGTTGGGTCAATGAAAAAGGGGAAGGCCCTCAGTGAGATGGACTGACACAGTGGCTGCAATGATGGGCTCAGGTATAGCAAGGACCATGTGGCCGGCACAGGACTGGGCACTGTTTCATTCTGCTGTGCATAGGGTTGCTATGAGTCAGAGCAGATTGATGGCACCTAACAACAACATACCAATCCACTGAAAGTCTTACTTTTTTTCACTGACCTTCTACTTTACCATGCATGGTATCTTTCTCCAGGGACTTTTCTCTCCTGATAACATGACCAAAGTATGAAAGTGACATATTTGCTTTTCAAAACTTTAAAAAGATCTTATATGGCAGACTTATCCAATGCAAAAAATCATTTTATTTCTTTTTTTTTTTAATGTGATCTTTTTTTTTTTTTTATTGTTGTGATTTGGGTGAAGATTTACAGAGCAAATTCACTTTCCATACAGCAGTTCACATATACTTTGTCTCATGTCATTGACCACAGTTTACCACAATGCAACAGCTCCCCTCCCACTTCCTCCTCATAGTTACCTCTTCCCAGTGTCCATCCCTCCATACTCTCTTGCCCCCTGAGCTGTCTCCCTGTGCATAAGCAGCCCTTCCTTCTCACCCTGATTGTTCTCTCCAGGGTGTGTGTCTACTTGAGGTAAATGTTTAACTCACATGCCTGTACTTTGTTGGGCTGGAAACCACAGGTGTGGGTTCAATTCCAGACCTGAAGGGCAGCTAGGGGCCATAGTCTCAGTGGTTCCATCAGGCTCTATTGGACCAGCAAACCTGGTCCCCACAATCTCATTTTATTTCTTGACTGTTGTTTCCATGGGTGTTGATTGTGGATCCAAGTAAAAATCTTTGACATCTTCAATCATTTTACCATTTATCATGTTAGTGCACCAGTTGTGATGATTTTTGTTTTCTTTATTTTGCTGAGTAATCCATACTAAAGGCTCTAGTGTTTGATCTTCATCAGTGAGTGCTTCAAGTCTTCTTCACTTTCAACAGGCAAGGTTGTGACATCTGCATATCACAGATTGTTAACGAGTCTTCCTCTAATCCTGTGTTCTTCTTATATTCCTGTTTCTCAGATTATTTACTGAGCATACAGATTGAATAATTATGGTGAAAGGATATAACTCTGGTGTACACCCTTTCTGATATTAAGCCCTTGTTCGAACAATAGCCTCTTGGCCTATGTATGGGTTTCTCATGAGTACTTTTCTGGAATTCCCATTCTTCACAAAGTTATTCACAATTTGTTATGAACCACATAGTGGAATGCTTTTTCATATCTATAAAACATATGTAAACATCTTTCTGTATCATTAAGGAAACAACTGCTTTTGGATGATCTAAAAGCATTTTTTTCTGGTATTCTTTGTTTTCAGCCAAGATCAATTTGACATCAGCAATGGTGTCATTTTTTTCCACATCCTGTTCTGATTTTTTCCCCACAAACTGTTCTGAATTCAACCTGTATTTGCATGTGATATTAATGATATTGTTTGATAAGTTTCACATTCTATTGGATCACCTTTATTTGGAATGGGGCAAATATGGATCTCTTCTAGTTGGTTGTCCAGATAGCTGTCTTCCCAATTTCTTGGCATAAACGTGTGACTGCCTCTGGTGCTGCATGTGTTTGTTGAAACATCTCAATGGATATTCCATCAATACCTCAAGCTTTCCTTTTCCCCAATGCCTTCAGTACAGTTTGGACTTCTTCCTTCAATATTATCAGTTCTTGATCATATGCTATCTCCTGAAATGGTTGGACATCGAACAATTGTTTTTGGTGTAGTAATTCTATATTTCTTCCATCTTCTTTTGCTTTCTGCATCATTCCATATTTTGTCCATGGGATCCTTCAAAATTTCAACCCAAGACTTCAATTTTTTCTTCATTTTTTTCAGCTTCAGAAATGCTGAGGGTGTTTTTCACTTTTGATTTTCTTTGCACATTTTATTATAATATTTTACTTTATCTAGCTGCCCTTTGAAATGTTCTGCTCCACTTTTTTAGATCATAATTTCTTCCATTTGCTTTAACTACTCTCTCTTCAACAACAATTATAGTTGTGCAGGTACATAACGGCTAAATATTAGCTTTGTCGAAGGTCAGTGAAAAAAGGGGAAGATCTTCAATGAGATGGATTGATGCAGTGGCTGCTACAATGGGCTCATGCAAAGAAAGGATTGTGAGGATGGCATAGGACTGGGCAATGTTTTGATCCTCATATAGGGTTTCTATGAGTTGGAGCCAACTCAATGACACCTAACAACAACACTACTCTCCATTCAAGAACAAGTTTCAGAGTCTCTTCTGACATGTATTTTGGTGTTTTCTTTCTTTTCTGTCTTTTTAGTGACCTTTGCTTTCTTCAAGGAGCTCTGGTGGTGTTGTGGTTAAAGCATTGGGCTGCTAGCCAGAAATTTTGGGTTTGAATCCACCAGCCACTCCATGGGAGAAAGATGAGGCAGTCAGCTGTAAAGGTTTACAACCTTAGAAACCCTATGAGACAGTTCTACCCTATCTTATAGGTTCAGTATGAATTAGAATTGAATAATGGTAGTGGGTGGGTTTGCGTTCTTCATATATGGTGCTCTTGATGCCATCCCACAAGTCATCTGGTCTTCAGTCACTGGTGTTCAAAAATGAAATCTTTTCTTCAGATGGTCTCTAAATTTAGGTGGAATACACTCAAGGTCATATTTTAGCTATCATGACTTGCTTTAATCTTATTCATCTTAAACTTGCATTTAAGCAATTGATGATCTATTGAAAAAAAGGTATTTGCAATGAATAAGTCATTTGCTGTGCAAAATTCTATTATGCAATTACTGCATCATTTCTCTCACCAAGGCCATATTGTACAACTATTGATGCTTCTTTTTGTTTCTAGTTTTTGCATTCCAATCACCAGTAATTATCAATGCATCTTAATTACATATTCGGTCAATTTCAGACTGCAGAAGTGGTAAAAATCTTCAATTTCTTCATATTTGGCTTTAGCGGTTGGTGTGTGAATTTGAATAATAGTAATATTAACTGATTTTTCTTGTAGGCATATGGATATTATCCTATCACTGACAGCATTGTACTTCAGGATAGGTCTTGAAATGTTGTTTTTGGTGATGAATGCAATGCCATTCCTCTTCCATTTGCCATTCCCAGCATAGTAGATAATATGACTGTCTAATTCAAAATTGCTAATTCCAGTCCATTTCAGATCACTAATGCCTAGGATATAGATCTTTATGTGTCCCATTTCATTTTTGATAATTTCCAATTTTCCTAGATTCATACTTCATAAATTCCATGTTCCAATTGTTAATGGATGTTTACAGCAGGTTTTTTTTTTTTTTTTCTTTCTCATTTTGAGTCATACCACATCAGCAAGTGAAGATCTTCAAAGCTTCACTCTATCCACATCAGGAGGCAGCTTTCTCCAGTCATAGTTTCAGTGCCTTCCAACCTCGGGGCTCATCTTCCAGCTATTGTAGACTGTGTTACCTGGTATTCATAAGGTTTTCAGTGGCCATTTTTTTTTTTTTCAGAAGTAGACCTCCACATCTTTCTTCCTTGTTTATCTTAATCTGGAAGCTCCTCTGAATCCTGGCCACCACGGGCAACCCTGCTAGTAGTTGAAATACTGGTGGCATAGCTTCCACCATCACAACAACATACAAGTCACCACAGTATGACAAACATCAAGTCATTTCTGACTTAGGAAGACCCCTCCTTGGTTTTCTGAGACTGTATCTCTACAGAAGTAGATTTCCCAATCTTCCTTCCAAGGAGTGGCTGGTGGGCTTGAACCATTAGCCTTCTGGTTAGCAGTCAAATGCCTTAGGCACTGTGCCACCAGAGCTCCTGGAAGATGAGTGGTGGTGAATGAAATAGTATGAGATCACTATTGTAAAAAGTCAAGGAAATTTTTCACACAAAAAGAAAGAGTATTTGATGTTTACCAAGGGTGGGAGGGGAAAGGAGGGGAAATCACTGACTAGAGGGTAGACACATATTAACTTGGGTGAAGGGGAAGGCAATATACAATAAATAGGAGGTCAGTACAAAATAATCTAGACAAAGGAAGACATAAGAGTTAGAGACAATAGAGATAAATACTATCACATATACAAACCTACAATAACAATAATAATAACAGTCCACACATGGATACATAGATAGACACATGAGCTAAACAAGTGTGGGAATGAGAATGGGGCTATACTCATGAATATAAATATGTTTGGCAGAGGGTATTTCCACATATATATTTACATAGGGTGCACATATATCCATGAAATATAACAGAATGTACAGAGGGCAAAATTATGAAAACTTTATAATTTAGCCATTTCCAAACACCTTAAGGGAGTGACTTGCTTGGCTTGGGGGTGCAGGACTATAGTTTCAAGGGACATCAAGGTCAATTGGCCCAACATAATCCACCAAGAAAATGTTCTACATCCTACTTTGGTGAGCAGTGACTGGGGTCTTAAAAGCTTGTGAGTGGCCATCTAAGGTGCAACTATTGGTGTCTCCCCATTCAAAGCAAAGATTAGTGAAGAAAATCAAAGACACATGGAAACAATTAGTCCAAAGGACTAATGGACTATGTGAACCTCAACCTCGCTAAGCCTGAGACCAGAATAACTAGATGGTGCCTGGTTGCCACTACCTACTGCTCTTAAAGGGATCACATTAGAAGGTCCTGGATAAAGTGGGAGAAAAATGTGGAACAAAACTGAAAATCATAAAAAGATCAGGCTTACTGGTTGGACAGAGATTGATAGAATCCCCAAGACCATGACCCTTAGTCACCCTCATGCTTGGAATTGAACTCACCCTCTGGCTCAATATTCAGCCAAATAATAGACAGGTCTATAAGGTGAACAAAACACTAGGGAGGTTTGCTCTCATTAGAACAATCAACCATTTGAGATCAAAAGGGCAGCATTTGCCCAAGGACAAATTTCAGAAGGCAGAAAGAGTTAGGAGAAAAGGAGGAGTGGAAATGGGAAACACAGGGAGGAGGGGGCTTAAGTGGTATTCTATTGTGGGTATTGCAAATGACATGAAATAAAATATGTATGAATTTTTGAATGGAAAAATTATTTGCTCTGTAACCTTCACCCACATCACAATAAAAAGTTAATAAAATAGTTATTTTGAGGGTTTAATGGATATGTATTTAAGTGTTTAAACTTAACGCTGGAAGGTAGCAAATGTTTGATAAATTGTAGAAGTTGTCATTGTTACTGCTGTTACTATTTATTAGAGGTTGAAGAAATTCCAGTTCAGTAGGCTCATGTGCCTCTGCATCATGTCAGCCTGGTTATCCTATTTTCACACTCACATTGCTTGTCTGTCCTCAAATTCCTGACAGCCAAACTCCATTAGCTCCCTCATTTACAGCTTAGTTGTTAACATCTCTGAGCCTCATTCCCACATCAATATAATGGGGATTATGATCCTTACCTTGCTTACCTCACAGCAATGTTGTAAGGTTTAAAAGTCAGTCTCATTGTTCATATGAAAATGTCACCAAGCTATAATATGGTGTGCTAGTGCAAAGTATTGCTGTTATTATTATTGTTATTACTTCCCAGAAGGTACCACATGGTCCGCATTGAAGAACAATCAACCACTTCAGTATTATTCAAGCTGAGGTCTACTGGGCCTCATATGAATTCTGAGAAATCTGCTACTTCTCTTAAGAATTTTTAAATGCTATGCTTTTATGTCAGTGATTCTCTAATCATCAATATTAATAATCTGGCTATTTTCTTCATGATTTGGCCACTCATGTTTGTAATCACAGAGGCAAAAAGCATTTAATTGTTAATGCATTGTTTCCAAACTCATTCAGAGATACGTTACAGGGTTCCACAGGTCCTCTGTTTTGAGAAATACCAGTTTTGTCTAAGACTTGCTGGTGAGTGCCAACAAATGAGCTTTAGCCCTGGGGGCTCTGAATGGCAGATGTCTGCTTTGACCACAATCTCTGAGCAGTGAGTGAACATACAGACAGTGCTGGAGTTTGGAAGAGCATTCATAGTCAGCCTGGATGGCCCGAACTTCCAGGGGACTCCACGGCTCAGGTGAATCAGTAAAAAATCATGGCTGGCTCTCCAATTCCACATAGTTCAAGTTTACTTTATGGCTATATCAAACCCAAAAGACCTAAGCCTGTTTCTGTAGAATACATCCCAACACATGGCAACCAGACATGTTTCAGAGTAGAAATGCTTCACAAGGTTTTTCAAGGCAGTGACCTTTTAGAAGCAGAGAGCCAGGGCTTTCTTCTGAGGGTGGTATATTGAATCATCCACCTTTCTGTTAGTAGTTGAGCGCTTATCTGTTTGCACCACCCAAGGACTCCTGTCAACATATCAATGCTATGAAATTATAAATAATTATCTATCCTATCAAATACATATAAAACTCAAATACATATATAAGCATATGAGTGTGTATGCATATATATATATACACACACACACACACACACATACATAAACACACACATGCACAGTATGAGTATATACAAACAGGTGGATTTAGTATATGAAGCAAGAATTCCCTACCCAAGCAAACCACTTTTAGCTTATCAAGGCATGGTGGCATTTGGTAATGGATTGGCTCTCCATCATAGACATTATGAGTGGATACAGCAGGAACTGGAACCGTTATTCCCTTTCCTTATACTGCCAGATAAGGAAATTGCTCAAGACCACGAAGAACCTAAAGGTGGTGTCTGGACAAAAGCAGTTTTTTTTTTTTTTTTTAAACAAAATAAAAAACTCCCTTACAATAAGCTCTCCTCTCTGTCCCATAATCTCTTTTCCTCTTTTCTTCCAGCATCCCTCCAAAGCAATCCTGCTAGAATAATGCTGCTGACTACTTTGAAGATTGTGCATTCTGAGTGTGACAGAACTGCAAAATAAAAGTGTATCCCCCTACTCTTGTTAGACCTTTCAGAAGCTTCCATGGTCTCTAACTCTGTAATGATACCCTAATCACAAACACTCTGAAGGAGGGGTCAGTTCCATGCAGAAGCAGGCTAATTATGTGGCGGAATTTCTAAAAATTATCATCTTATAAATTGCGTTATTCCTCTGAAGGGGAAGAAAATCACACACCACATACTGGACTATGTTTCAAACTGAATTAATTAGTAATTTGAAGCCTAATTATCAACTAATCTATTGGAACATGCAAGTCCTTTGTGTTTGGGTGGTATATGCAATTTGCATCCTATTAGCTGGCAGTTGTAAGGATTTGAGAGCTCATTAGGTCAGAAGAAGAAAAATGCAAATCAGAAGGATACAGAAACCCAAGGGGCTGACTTGGTGATGCTGTGACTGAGGGGTCACTGGGCAACAGATGGGGACAGGCAATGTAATTACCTGGGGTCATGCAGTGGCTTTGAGAGCACTGATGTGTAATTTCTATCCTCCCTTGAGAGGTAATTATACATGTACCTACCCTGGGTCTGTTCATTCTCTAGCAGCAGGGTGCCCACAAAGTCTGCATTGAGAGATACCCACCAGTAGTGGAAAAAGCACTGTATTCTGCCAACCTATCATGCATGGTGCTAGTCCCAGTTCTACTGTGGACTTGCTGTGTGACCCTGGCTAAGTCATACCCTCTGAATGTTTGTTTCCCTACAAGCAAATGAGATTCAGATGGAGTTAAACTCTAAAGCCCCTTCCAAGTTCTAGAGATGTCACTACACTACAAAGTAAAAGTTCCGTGTTTGAATATGGTTTTCTTGGGGTGAGACTCTTGGCTTCCCCAAAATCTCTAGACAGCTGCCACCATTTAAAATGCAAACACCTCTGAGCAATTTGCATCTGAGTCTAACTTCCACCATCACCAGTTACTGTGGAGTCGACTCCAACTCATGGCAACCCCATGTGTGTCAGAGTAGAACTGTGCTCTATAGGGTTTTCAATGCTGATTTGTTTGGAAGTAGATCATGAGGCCTTTCTTTCAAGGCATCTCTGGGTGAACTTGAACCACCAAACTTTTGGTTAGTGGCTGAGTGCATTAATTGTTTGCACTACTCAGAGACTCTGTATCTAAATTAATCTATCTCAGTAAGAATACCTTGTTAGCAGTTTTGACCTTGAAATACTGGAATAGCCAAGGTAAGGAAATTTTAAAGAAGAAAGTATAGTAAGGCAGGAATCTGTCTAGGACTGGACACCAGAGCAAAGAGAAGGACAAAACTTAAGGATTAGGCAAGATGTTTTGATACTGTGTTTCTATCCTCTTATTTTGACCCTTACATGGTCCTTACATGTTCATAGTAGCATTATTCATAATAATCAAAAAGTGGAAACAACCCAAATGTTCATCACCTGATGAATGGATAAACAAAGTGTAGTATATCCACGCAATGGAATATTATTTAACAATAAAAAAGAAAGAAGTACTAATATGTACTACAATATGGATGAACCTGGAAAACACTTCACTGTGTGAACAAAGCTAGTCACAGAGGACTATATACTGTATAATTCCATGGATATTAAATGTCCGGAATAGTAGGCAAATTCATAGAGGCAGGAAGCAGGTACGTGGTTGCTTAAGGAGAAATGGTATTAAACTACTAATGTTTAGAGGATTTCTTTTTAGAATGATGACAAAGTTCTGAAATTACATTGTGACATTGGTTTCATAATTCTGCAAATATACTAAAACCCATTGAATTGGGCATACCAATTACCCCTAAACGGGTAGCTTGTTCAGTATGTGAATTACATCTCAATAAAGTACTTTTAAAAAATGGCACTAAGGACAAAATAAAATTACATTTGACTTTGGAAAAGAAATCATGGAATAATCAAACTTCTCAATAAAATCGATAGTTGTACAAAACATGACAACATCTGCCACTTGGCTGGAGAGATGGGTGGATGTGTAGAAGAATGGTGAGATGGGTAGATGGATGATACCGCCCTGGGTGGTGACCTACAACTCTTTGGATGAACCATGTTCAGATGCATTTCTATGTTCAGATGCAGTTTTGTGTCTTCCCCCCTAAGTCATCCAGAGGTACTCAGATATGACTGGATCATTGAACATAGAAGCTGGAAGGGAATGCCAAGATGATTTGGTCCAAATGTCCAGTATCAGGACAGGGAACCCTGACTCCCTGATAGAAATAATGACCCCAAAAGAGAACTGATAATGGCACAGATGACAAGGTAAAATTTGGTATGTAGAAAGAATGATTTGATGAATCAAGTCTTCTTTGTAACATGGAAAATAATTGCACCTGATAAAAAGAATTCTAGAATATTAAAATGAAAACACATTTTTTAAAAAGACAGGCTTCTTTATGCCATATAGATAAAAATGTAATTGTCATAATATTGTTCATGCTGGAAAACTGCTTCTGGTCTAAGATTTGTCATTAGTACAATTTTAATTTAAATATTTGTATTTATAAACAACAACAACAACAACAACAACAAACTATCACAGGTCCCTGAGTGGCTAAATGGTTAAGTGCTCAACTACTAGCCAAAAGTTTGGTGGTTCTAACCCACTCAGAGGCACCTTGGAAGACAGGCCTGGTGATCTGCTTTTGAGAGGTAACAGCCTTGAAAATCTTATGGAGCATAGTTTTACTCTGCAAACATGGTGTTACCATGAGCTGGAATCCATTCAAGGGCAACTAACAACAACAATAGCAAAACTATCATTGGAGTCAAAATAGAGTATCAAAAGCTGTACTGTTCAAACATCTTATATGTATTCAAAGGTGTGATAATTTTGTCCATTTTGCAAAGTCAATTGAAAGTGCAGTTACTATTTCAATGTCCGGGGGGGACCCTGCCCACCAGTATGCTCAATTCCATAGAAGCTTAGAAGCTCACCACAGTGTGCTGTGGTTTGACAAGTGAGGGAGTAGGTCAACTGCCAGGGCTGAAAGTAGCCCTGTTCTTTCCACCATATGGGACACATCAGCCAGAGAACACAGAAGCAAGCTAGACGCCCAAACAAGGAAAGGCCCTGAGCGAGAGCTCACAGTGCTCCACTCACCAAATTTGCAAGGATGTAGTGGTAGCCAATGCCATTCTTCTCTAGCTTTATAATCTACAAAACACAAAGGGAAGAGATTCATCAATAATAATAACAATTAAAGATACAACAATAACTATGATGATAGCAACTAACATTAATTGAGAGCTCTGTCCCAAGTACTCAACTTATAATATCCCAACTACCCAATGATGCTAGTATCCTCACTTTATAGAAGAGGAACTGAAGAACAGATGTTAAATAAGCTCCCTAAGGTCATCCAGCTATTAAGTGACAGTGCCAGGATTTGAAATCAGGTTTGTGTGACTCTAGAAGTAAAGTGATCTTATCATAACCTCAAGGACCCAACTGACATACCTACTGCACTGCTTTCTCTACAAAGCCTTCCCTACACATGGAGATTCTTCCCTTGGTGAGAATCTTATGCTGGGTTGTAAACCTTGTCATTGTCATGACAGCATCTGCCACTTGGATGGAGGGATGCGTGGATGTGTAGAAGAATGGTCAGATGGATAGATGGATGGATCTTGACCTACAACTCTTTGGATGAACTGTGTTCAGATGCATTTCCATGTTCAGATGCAGTTTTATGTCTTCCTCCCTAAGTCATCTAGGGGTGCTCAGATATGAGTGGATCACTGAACACAGGAGCTGGAAGGGATTGCTAAGATGATTGGGCCCAAGTGATCACTATATAGATGGGAAGTCAAGGCCCAAAGAGGGCAAATGACTTATCTGGGACCTGCAGTAACCTGGAAGCAGTGTCAGGACAGGTAACCCGACTCTTGCAAGCCTTTCCTCATGATGTCTGATTATGGCTAATATTTAGGACCAGGGCCTCCAGACAACCTCCATCCTGAGTTCAGACTACATCCCCACTCATGAAAGGCTGGAGAAATATTTGTGTTAAGAACTATTCAGAGGTTTGTTTGGAAGCCAAACACACAACCCCAACAAAAGACAGCTGAGACCACAGGTTTATTCTCACCTGAGACCTTCGTTCTAGTCCTTGACCTATTTATTTATTTATTTTAATCATCAAATTCAGTTAGTACTCTCCATTGAGTGTCTCTCCCATTGCACTATTGCAAGGAGAGCAAAAATGTATGAGAAGCACGTGGGCTTCTTCTCTAACTGAATAAATTTTCAAGGTTATTAAAATCCACATTCAGACATCTACTTAATTGGATGTATGTGCATAGCAGCTCATATATATATATATATATATATATATATATATATATATATAGGAAATAATTAAGTGTAAGCACAAACAATGAATGCTCTGAAACAGTGGTTAGATTGTGAAATTCCAGACCACAGAGCTCAGACACTTATCAGGATAATAGTTTTATTAATAATTCTTCATTATTTTTTCATCTTCTTGTCAAATGTTTTGCTGCTCTTTCAACCTTTATCAAAAACCTATTCAGCTCCTAATAAACACAAAACAGAAAATAACATACATTTAAAATCCCACCATATTTAAGCAATGACAAAATATAGTCCTGCAAGATGAAATTACAGGTTGGAACAGGAAACTGTTGATAAGGGACCAAAGGATATTTGACCTATAAAAATCAGCTATTTCATATGGTTCAATCTAATACCAATCTTCCTACTCACCTAATTACTAATTGCCCTACAGTTTCTCCTTTCTTACCTTCCTTTCATAAACATTTATTAAGCATTTGACTGCTAACCAGAAGACTGGTGGTTCAAACCCACCAGCCACTCCTTAGAAGGGAGACTGGACAATCTACTTCTGTAGAGATGTTGCCTTGGAAACCCAAGGAGGGGTCGCTATGAGTCGGGTCTGACTTGATGGCACATAACAACAACATGAATAGCAAAAATGGGCAAACTCTTCCATATGTCACTTACTGTAGGGCATGCTCTATTCTAAGTGCTTTTTATATGTATCAATTTTGTAATCTTCACCAGAGCTCTCTACCTCTCTACAGGTAATAATACTAATGATATAGCCATTTTACTGTTCAGGAATCTAAGACATAAAAAGTTAAAAATCTGGCTCAAGGTCACAAACTTAGTAAATGGTAGAGCTTGGATTTGAACCCAGGCCAAGTTGGCTCCAGAATCTGTGCTCTTAACCATTATGCTATGCTACTCTCTTAAAAAGTATAGCTTAGTTTCCCTGACCCCATCCCAAAGAACCTCCATCTCAATAAAAACAGTTATTGCTGATTTCTTTTTCTTAGATAGGAGGGTAGATTTGTGCTCTGTACAGCAGGGTGTACATGGTTAATGACTTAAAGCATCCCTGGTTTTCAAAAACTCCTCCCTGTTGAGTTGCTGAGATCTCTGAGTGATTGCTAAGCTGCAGGTAAGATTTCCTGTAGGGGCCCCAGGGGTCTTGAGGGCCATTAACAAGCTTTGTCATGTTGTCAAGTACTGAGAATTACCATCTTTAATTATATGGCACTGTTCAAAAATGATTGCAAAATCTACTTCCTTGCTAGTACATCTGAATACCCAAATGTTGTTTCAAAGGACTAACTATCTGCACAAAGTCCTGGTTGTTCTGTGGTGGGAGTTCTGAGTCTTATTTTAAGGAAATAAGACTTAAAGACCTCGGGCTAAAATTGTTGAGGTTACTGTGCCTGACCATAGAATGCACAATCAATTGATTTTTCAGAAAGATGAGTGTGCTAAAGGAAATAGTAGAAAGGAAAGTGCCTGCTGCCTCCTTGGACTTTTAAACCAGGTCAGTGGGCCAAATGGACAATATGCCAAATGCCAGATCAGTGAGTGACAGAGCTCAGAGGAATCTGCCTCTACACTCTGTTCCTAATACAGCTGCATTTTATAAACTCTAGAATGAAATGTAATGTATTTTGTAAAAACAAAGAGAAACATTGGTCAACTGATCTGAAAATCATTGATGTTCCATATGAGGGCTTTTATTGGTGGCATAGTATCTAAGTCATCTTATTCCTAACTAGAAGGCTGGTGGTTCAAACCCACCAACCACTCCTCAGAAGGAAGATTGGACAATCTACTTCTGTAGTGATACTGCTTTGGAAACCCAAGGAGGGGTCACTATGAGTCAGATCCAAGTAGACAGCAGTGAGGTGTTTTTTGGGTTTTGTTTTTTTTTTAATTATATGTACTATTTAATAAAATTTCAAAGTTAAGAAATAACAAAATATGAAAAGGAAGGTATCTAGTTTCACTTAATCAAGAACCCTCTTCATGGTCATCTAGCTCCTTTTGAAGACCTGGTCCAGACTAGGAATTTAATGCCCCCAAGGGAAGTTTATGTTATTTTGGGGTACGTATTCTGGATGAAAATTCTCTTTCTTACTGAGCCAAAGTCTGCTTTCCTGTGGCTTCTATCTCTATGCCTTTGTTCTGCCCACTGGATCCTCCTTCATAGTTTCAAGGCAAGAGAGTCACTTAGTGATTCAAACTTCTTTGTTGAGAGAAAGAGATGGATGGAGGAATCCCTAACCAGCCAATGCTGACTTAAGGCTTGTTAACAATTAGGCTGGTCAATTCTTTTCACTGTTCACTGATTTTGGAATTTGACTGCTTCATATATTTTAGTGGACATTTCTTAGCCCATTAACACTACACCAACAGCTCACCATCAGGAGCAGCTCCAAGGAGTGTCCTGGTCCTTGTTAAGGAGACACAAGCTGAACTCCAAGCAAGGAATGGCTTTCTAGAGCTGAGCTTCTCTAGGAGGGAATTTTGCTCAGCATTCCCATACTCAGCATAGTGTTTTGCTGTAGTTAGGTCCTGTCAATTTCCACACATAGTGACCTCATGTGACAGATTAGAATTTAGGATTTTCAAGGCTGTAATCTTGATGGAAACAGATTGCCAGGACTTTCTCCTACAGAACCGCTGTGTAGGTTTGAATCACACAACTTTTGCTTAGCAGCTAAATGCTTAATCATTGTCCTACCACAGCTTCCTCCATTCTTTTCACCCTTTAGTAAAGATATGTGGTGTAACAGAAAGAATAGCAAAAAAAGAGCCAGAGAGTTCTTTTTACCTGTGTCTCTTACTTCAGTGAACCTGGGTGAGACAGGCCACCTCTTGAAGTTTCGTTGGCACACATTGAGGGCTGGACTCAGTGTCTTAAGTTTTTAAAATTTCTTTCTGAATTAATAGAAACCTATAAGCTTCAGGAGGTTTACCCTGCCTCCTCCACACTGTGTTATGTTCCTTTCTCACCCATATTACCAAGATGCAGGGGTCTGATCCAGTTGAAAACAGTTCAATCATGGCTAATGGAGTGTATACATTGCATAGCAACTAAATGTCTTGGCTGTGGGATTTTGACCCAAGTAGGAAATAGGTAGTAGTGCACTGCTCAAAGATGGTGCCTGACCATGCCACTTTGAATGCATGTTGGCCACCATTTTTGAGTGAGGTACCACTACCTGTTTCCTATCTAGGTTAAAATCCTATATGGAAGAGGTTTGATTGCTATGCAGCACATACGCTCCCTTAGCCATGACTGAACAATTTTGAACCAGTTCAAAGCTCTGCAGAGAAGACAGAAACAATTTTCCCTGTGTCACCACCAGATAATACAATTAAGAAACTTTTTAACCTTTGCCACCTTCCAATTGCACTTAGAACAAAAACAGGTTTTATTGGTTTCCCAAATACAGTTATTACAATGGACAATGTGCTTTTTCATGCTCAAGTTCTCATCTCCCCTCTGGCCTCCATCCTCACATTTTCCTCTATTTAATTGTATCTCATCCTCTAGATTTTAGCACAATGATTATTTCATCAGAGAAGCTCTTCTTGACCACCCATCATGATCAAATCCTACTCCTATTCCTCTTGATTAATACTTAGTAAGTGTTTCCTGCATCCCAAGTACTAATCTAAGAGTTTTATATATGTTAGCTCCTTGTTGTTGTTATCTTTGTTATGTGCTGTAGAGTTGGACCTGACTCATAGCAACCCCTCCTTGGGTTGCCGAGGCAGTATCACTATGGAAGTAGATTGCCCAACCTTCCTTAAATCTTCAGAAAACCCTATGAAGTAGGTAATATTAATACCTCATTTTTCATATGTAGAAACTGAGGCTTAAAGTGGTTAAAAATTGCTGCCAGTCACCACAATACCTCCTTCAGAGTACTAATCACAATTGTAAGTTTACTTTTATTTGCTTGATTATTTGATTAATCTCTATCTCAAGCTCATATGCTCCAGAAGGACAGGGATTATGTCTATTTTACCCTGGCTATATCTGCAGTATCTGGAATTTTTCCTGGCACATAGCCAGCCCTCCATAAACAAATGCACACAGGCTTGTTGCCATGATCCTCCTGCCCTGGCCACCCACTAATTCTAGAAGCAGAAACAAGTTGGTTTGCATCTTAATCTTAATTAGTCTTGAGAGAAACCTCACAGTTTACTTCTCAGATTCTCTCTCGTCCTATATAAAATTAGACTGATGATTGCATTATTGTAGAGTGATATTGTGAGGATCTTTGCATATATGTATTGTGCCTCACACAGTATACACAATGACATGGACACTTAAGAAATTATAGTTATCATTATTAGTGGTGATGATAATGACACTAACAGCTGTAATCACTGCTGTCATAATCTAATGGACTATTTTGCCATTTCATACAAGGTCTCAGGAAGCAATCAGATAAGGTATTAGAACCCTGTTTTATTGGTGGAATAACCGAAAAACAAAGAGATGAGAATTTTGGTCACACCAAAATGCTTTCTGACCTCCAAATGGTCTTTACTCCTGTCCCACACTGGTTTCTTCCCACCTCATTCATATGTACTTTCATAATGTCCTGTAGCATTTTTACATAATCATACTGTATTTTCTCGATTATGGGATTGCTATCTTTATCTGTGTAAGTTCCATGAAGGTGCAGACCTTGTTTCTCTTGTTCTTTGCCATAGCCCCAGTGCTTGGCATGGTGTCTGCCACACAACAGGTGTTCAATACACATTCATGGCATGAATGAAAGAATAAATGACTGAATGAACCAACAAAAGCAACTTAATGCCCCTTTTTTTCCCTTTGTTGCTGCTCTCTTTGTTTCCACTGTCCATTCTGTATCCTTGCTTCCCTCTTTACCTGGCCCAGGATGGCATTGAGGCGCTCTGATTCACAATCCACCACCACTAGCCGCTCCTTTTTCTTCTCCAGGTCCTGAAAGAGCATGCGGTATCCCTCCTCTGTGGTTGTCAAAATGTTGACTGCTGTCACCTGCCAGTTCTTCTCAGCAGCAGTGTCAAGGACTTTCTGCAGGACAGACAAGCCTGAAGGTTGGGCAAATAAGACAGAGAAGTGACAGACAGTCAGGACACACAAGTATCACCCCACTTCCACTGGGGGCCTACCCCCATCAGTCAATGCCCTACTCCTCCACTAAGCTCAGCTCCAGCTTCCTCTGACTATGCAAGTTCAGTGAGATCAGGCGGCATGTTTCTTTTGCAATTGTATTCCCAGTACATGATAGACAGTAGAGCTAGTGATTAAAAACATAATCTGTGAAGTAAGACCATCTGAGACTCAAATCTGATGCTATATCATACTAGTTAAATTACCTAGTCCAGGCTAATTAGCCTCTCTAAATTTTAGTTTCTTCAAAGGTAAAAGAGCAAGTTCTTAATACTCATCTTACAATGTCATCATGAAGACTGAATGAGAATGTCTGATACATGGCAGAGGCCAATATGTGGTGAACCTAACCATTGCTGTTGAGTCAATTCTGCATCAAAGGGTTAATAAATATTGTTGTTATTATTACTGGGAACTCAGTAATTGTTTACAAATTGTGTCACCCTAATATCTAAGTAAGTACCTGATAACTATTGATTAAGGTCTCTGGATGGCACAAATAGTTTGTGCTCGAGTACTAACCTAAACATTGGCAGTTCAAACCCACCCAGTGGCACTATGAAAGAAAGGCTGATGATTTGCTTCTGCAAAGATCACAGGGAAGAAAACACTGTGGAGCGCTGTTGCACTCTGTAACACACTGGGTCATCATGAGTTGAAATCACCTTGATGGCAACAGGATTTTTGTTTGTTTATTTAACTATTGATTAAATTATTACAGCCTACAAAACTCTATGGGGCAATTCTACTCTGTCCTATATGGTCACTGAGAGTTGGAATCGACTTGATGGCAATGGGTTATATTGAACACCAACTGTGTGTGAGACACTGTATTAGGTCTTGAGGATATATTGGACATTCACTCATTTAATCAATAGTTGAAGAACAACAACAACAACAACAATAACAAACCCACATTGTTTAAATGAATAGAGTTGACCTTAATGACTAATGACGTGGATGGAACAAAGCTTTCAGAACTTTCATTTGCTGATGTGGCATGATCAAAATGAGAAGAAGTAGCTGCAAACATCCATTAATATGCAAATTATGAATCTAGGAAAATTGGAGGTTGTCAAAAATGGGATGGAATGCTTGAACATAGATATCTTAGACATTAATGATTTAAAATGGACTGGTATTGGCCATTTTGAATTGGGCAAGCATATAGTCTACTATGCTGGGAATAAGAAATTGAAGAGGAATACATTGCATTCAATGAGCTTAAACATAGCAACAATTATGTGGATGGTGTAAGACCAGGCACTGCCTCATTCTGTTCTACAAAGGGTCCCTATGAGTCTGAACCTTAACAATAACAATAACAATAATAATTTTTATCTAAGTAGACTGCCCATCTTTCACTATGAAGCAGCTGTTAGGTTTGAACCACTGACCTTTCAGTTAGCAGCTGAACACTTAACCACTATGCCACCAGGGCTCCTTATTTGATATATGTGTATTGAATTGGACTACACTCTTATGACTTATAGCTAACTGGGTAAAAGAGCTTGTCACTTAATGCTGTGTTGTTTTGTGTTTGAGATTTATATACTGTATCCATTGCCTCTTGCTGCTATAACAATTTACCACAAATTTAGTGGCTTAAAACAGCACAAGTTTATTATTTGACAGTTCTGGGGGTCATAAGTTTGAAATGAGTCTCACTGGGCTAGAATCAATGGGTCTTCAGGGCTTTTTTATTCTCTAGATGCTCTGGGGGAAAATCCATTTTCTTGACTTTTTCAACTTCTGCAGGAGGCTGCCTACATTCATTCCTTAGCTCATGGACCCTTTCACCATCTGCACAGCCAAGTACGGCTGGCTGAGTCTTTTGCACATTGCATCACTCTGAGTCTGACTTTGACTCTCTGCCTCTCTCATTCATATACAAGGATGCTTGTTATTTCTTTGAATCCACCCAGATAATCTCTTTGTTTTAAAATTAGTTTATTAGCAACCTTAATTCCATTGCAATCTAAATTCCCCATTGCCATGTAAGGTAATGCCCCTTACATACCCTTAAGGGTATTCACAGGTTTCATAGATTAGAATGTGGACATCTTTGGGGGCCATTATTCTGCTTACCACAGATGGCTACTTCAGTCTTGCATTATTCATTAATCATTTGAACATAAATAAATTCTGACTCCCAATAACATGGCTTATCTTTCCCACTTATCTTTCCCACAGTGCCCAGTATGGTGCTTGGCCTCAAGAATCATATCTAGATTGAAACTGCTAACTAAGTCTTCCTATTTTTGTTTCTTTTTCAGTACAAGTTGTTTGGTGTGCCTGAGTCTCACATGTACTGAACTATATGTCTGGCAATATTCTAGTAGCTTCCCAGTATCAGTTGTGGTTGAACTGATTCAGACTTACGGAGACCCTGTATGTCAGAGTAACAACTGTGTTCCATGGGATTTACATGGCTATGACCCTTTGGGGATCAGATCACCAGGTCTTTTTTCAAGAGGCATCTCTGGGTGCACTCGAACAGCCAGACTTTCAGTTAGTAACACAGCACTTAACTGTACCATCTAGAAACTCCTCTACTAGCCTAAATAAAAAAAAAAAAAACCAAACCCACTGCCATAGAGTCAATCCCCTCTGATAGCAACCTTATAGGATACAGTAGAACTTCCCCATAGGGTTCCCAAGGCTGTAATCATTACAAAATCAGACTGCCACATCTTTCTCTCATGGAGCGGCTCATAGGTTTGATCACTGACCATTTGGTTAGCAGCTGAGTACTTAACCAGTGCACCATGAGGGCTCCTTCTCTACTATCTTACCCGTTTTTAATTCACTTAGTCCTGTGAGTAGGTACTAATATCATTATCTGTGTTTCACAGACATGGAAATTGAGACCTAGAGACATTTAGTCATTGGCCCAAGGTCACACAGCTAGAAAGCAGCAGAGCTTTGATCCCAGCATTCTGAGGTAGGCAGAACTCCTTCAAGAGTCTAAGTGCTCCTGCAGGCCTCAGAGATGCTCCTTACAAGCAGTTATGTTTTCTGACTTTGCCACTTCCAGGCCTTCATTATGCTGCAAAGTTGTCCTGAAATAGCCCTTCTCTGCTAACAGCACAACAGCTGAGAAGGGAAAGCATCAAAATAAGGGAGAGGGAAGGGGACAGCAGAGAAAAATATCGTGTTTCTGATGTCTCCCTCTGCCTGATTCTTTCCATAAGAATAATGCCCGCTTTCCTGAAAATCACTTTTGTAACATGTTAGGGCAACACTCCTCAACTCTGGAGAGGGTTTGAATGATGCATTCAATTTATTTATGTTGATAATGACCAAATTCTTGGAGGACTGTTTGGTACTGAAGGGGAAGGAAGAGAATTACAAGGCAAACACCACAAGAACCAGATAAAGGAAGAAAGTCCACAGCCAAACCATCTTGGAATAGTGAAAGTGGTATGTGAGTAAGTCACAGAAAAGGAGAAGGATTTACAAATGCATATTTGAGGGGTGATCTGCATTCTAGAAGACAAGACTAGCCCAAGTGAAGAAGCAGAGAAGAAAAAAGCACAGGAAGCATTTGGAAAATTTAACCTAAAATTTAATATTTAAGTAAGGGCAGAATTATAAAGACCTGGAAGGTCTGAAGATGATAGGGTGGAGGATGATAATCCAAACCACACCTGCTGTGGTTGAGTTGATTGTGACTTATAGCCACCCTACATATATCAAGGATTTACTAAGTGCCAGGTACTGCCCAAGTACTTTCCAGTCATTGTCTTGTTTAAACCTCACAGCAACTCTCCGAAGTAGAGATTATTTTTATCCCCATTATGAGGAGGAGGATATGATGATATAATATTAGATAAATGGAGAAACTGAGCCATAGGAAGTTGCCCAAAATCACACATACCTGTTTGTCTGGCTTCAGAGTCTATGTTTCCAACAATCATGCCATGAGCTATATGCATTCAATTGGGTGCCTTATGCTTTGAGGCTCAGGAGTCATGGAAGCTTGATGAGTCATACAGTGTCATGTGTGGAGAGAAGGTTAATCTTTCAAAGGGTGTGTTTCCACACTGTGAGTTAGAGATTAGCTACTGAGACATCAGTCCATAGAAATAAAGTATTTCTGGATCATCCCTCCACAGTTTTCAGGAAAGCAAGGAGGCATCATTCTCTTTCCTTCTGCTAACTTTCTCTCCATCCCTCACCTGGTCCCCTCCCCAATCTCTGGCTTACCCCGATCGGCATCATAAATGTAGACAAATTTCTGCCATTTGTAATGGTCGATGATGCTGATGAGTGCATCCTGCAGCTCAGGGCGCAACTGGAGGACAAATTGATTGGATGTGTCGACAGGAAAGCTGGGGGTAATGAAGCAGACATGAAGGGCCCCACAGAAGGAGGTCAGCATGTTGACAGTCCTTCTCTCATAAAACCCAAAGATGGCATAGACTCCTTTGGAGAACTGGGAACAGACTGGAAGAGAAGAGAAGGATTAATGGATATGAGATGCTTCAAACAAGCTGTCACATAGTTCTGAAACTAATTCATGCATCAGTCCATTCATCCAACCCTCACTCATCCATCTATCATCCAGCCTCCCACCTATCCAACCAACAAATGCATCCATCCTTCAGCCCACAAATCTATCCAATTATCTGTCCATCCTACTCATCTATCCATCCCACTCATCAATCTACCCATCCATCTGTCTAATCCAGTATTTATTACATGTCTATTATATACCTTAAGGAAATTTGCTGGTGCAGTGGTTAAGGAATTCAGCTGCTAACCAAAAGCTTGGTGGTTTGAACTCATCAGCTACTTCTTGAGAGAAAGATGAGGTAGTGTGTTTTTGTAAAGATTTATAGCCTTGGAAATGTTTGAGGCCGTTCTACTCTGTCCTAAAGGGTTACTATGGTCAAAATATACCTGATAGCAACAGGTCAGATGTTGTCATAGTTTTTTTAATTATAGCAGTTATGTATATAAAGCATTTTCATGACTTATCTCACTTTATCTCTACAATGACCCTGTTAATATAGGAGAAGATAACTGGGTCATCTGTTAAAGATGAAAGAAAGTTAAAGAACGCTTCAAGTTAGTAGAGCTGAGGTGTGTTTAATTGGGCAGATATTTCCTAATCCAGTTATCTTTCCATTACCTTGCCCAAGGTGAAGTATGAAAAGATGCTAGGAAGAAGGAGATCTGTCAGATCTTGCTGCTGATACACGTTTAAGAAAATAGAGTTTATTTTCCCAGCCTAGCCCTTAGCTTTCTGTGCACATTTCTCTGCTGATGTTTATTTGTGTTCATACATCCTGCTAGCTGATTTTCAGGCCCTCCAGAGTATCAATCGTAGTAATAGCTTAGCTGTGTGAACATCCCCACAGGCTCCATTTTGTAGGATCCCTGTGAAGTTACCAATCCCTGTTTGTGTTTCCTAGACTGCTAGTTGGAATGTAATACCAGTAAGACCAAAGTCAAACTCCAAGTCAGTCAGCTATTAAGCTTCTTTTTAACATGTGATACAGGATGAGTGTTCGTAATCTTTATCCTAGTCAGGGGACAAACCTCAAGCCATCCCCAATCCCTGAAAATTGCCTTCCCAACATGGATTGTTAGGCAGGTGAGTCATTGTCATAATAGTATTTTAGAGCACTTTGTAGTCTATTCACATACATTAGGCTATTTAGTGCTCTCACTGCCATCATTTTTTTTTCTAAAATGAAAAATTAATGGTCTTAGATCCTCTGCTCTCTTTATCACATTACCTGTTTCCATAACCTCAGATACATCCCACAAAACACAAGTCCCACAAGCTGTTCTTTAAAAAAAGAAAAGACTTCTCTGGACTAATATGTTTGGGAAATAGTGTACACCCTGTTGTCATCTTGGAGTTTTAGATTGCACATTAGCATAGAAAATTGTGGGAAGTCCTGCACAAATGAATGCTGTTTAGTTTTAACCCAGCATTTGCCAAATCTATTTGCCCCAGAATGCTTTTCTGGTGAATACTTGATCCAACTCATAGCGATCCCTCCTTGGTTTTCTGAAGAGGTATCACTTTGGAAGTAGATTGCCCGATCTTCCTTCTGATTTTGAGTTTTGAGTATGTTATTGAAGATACTTTGGGCTATGCTGCACTAAATAATACAATTAAACACTAACCTTTGGTTGCCTACCATTGGTCTCAGTTACCAGTCAGTCCCTAGAGAGATCATCATCTCTTAAAGATTTGGACTGAGCCATATAAGTCATTTGCACAAACTCACATCTACTGAAAACCAGCATTCTGTATATGACAGATGATCATTAGTACCTGGTGAACACTCACTACCTTCCAAGGTTGCCTAGTCCACGGATGACCATTTCTTTTTAAAACCAGAACCTCATGGAAGTCTGCTCTTAACCCACTCCACAGTTCTAATATCTGAAGGTGGTAAACATGGCCTGTAGCTGTCTGACATTTGGTTTTTAGCCAATGAAGTCCATTTTCCACCTTGATGCTGGAAGTATCTTATTAATTGAAAATAAAATGAAACAAAAACAAAAAAAAAAACAAAGCACATTGTTTTTCTTCCTTATGCAAAACCTCTCAAAGACTTATTTTCAGGTTTTCCAATGTACACAGGAAAACCACCAAACTTCAGACCACGGCACAGAGCTGGAGGAGCATGCTCTCTGGCTTCTTCTACCTTACACTCTTCTCCTTGTTCCCTGTTCTGGCCACCCTGGCCTTTGCTCTGTTCTTTGTGGCTGTGAACTCATTTGCCTTGGGAGACTTTGCACTGGTTGTTCCCTTCTTCTGCCTGCAATGTTCTTTCTTTACCTCTTTGCAAGGAGGACTCCTTATCAGTAGTTGTATCTCAGCTCAGATCCTGCTTCCTTGCACAGTCCTCCTTCCTTTTTAAAATTTTTATTGTGGTTTGGGTGAAAGTTTACAGAGAAAATTCATTTTCCATAAAGTGCTTCATACACATTTTGTCTCAGGACATTGATTGAAATTCCCCACAATGTAACAGATCTCTTCCCACTTCCTTCCTATAGTTACCTCTTCCCTATGTCCTTCCCTCCCATGCACTTCTGCCCCACAAGCTGTCTCCCTGTGCATACACTGCCCTTCTTTTCTCCTGTGATCGATTGCTCCAAGTAAAGCATCTACCTGATGTAAGTGTTTAGCCCATATGCCCATCTATTATTTGGCTGGAAGCCACAGGAGTAAGCTCAATTCCCAACCTGAAGGGTAGCTAGGGGCCATGGTGTCCGGGGTCTCACCAGACTCTATGAGACCAGTACACCTGGTCTTTTTTTATGATTTTGAGTTTTGTTCCACATTATTCTCCCACTCTATCTGGGATCTCGTATACAGATCTCCCTCTGAGTGGTTGACAGTTCACAGGCCCTTCTTAATCACCTCATCTGAAGAATTACTCTACCCTCCTCCCCATCTGCATCTCTTTCACTCCATTCTGTCTTACATCCTTCCCTTCCTGCAATCATCATTATATGAAATACTTTTCTGTTTTTCCTTTTCTTTTCTTTTTAAATTGTTGTATATATATTTGCCAATTCAACATTTTTCATGTGTATAAGCCAGTGACACCAGTTATGTCAACCACACTGTTCAACCACCACCAACACCCCTTGCCAAATTGTCCATCACTATAAACAGAAACACAATGCTTTCTGTTATTGTTATTGTGCATTGTTGAGTTGATTTCAACTATAGTAACCCTGTGTGACAGAATAAAATTGTCCCATAGAGTTTTCTTGGCTGTAATCTTTACAGGAGCAGATAACCAGGACTTTCTCCCATGGAGCTGCTTGTTTTTGTTGTTATGTGCCGTTGAGTCGGACCCGACTCATAGCGACCCCTCCTTGGGTTTCCGAGGCAGTATCACTATGGAAGTAGATTGCCCCATCTTCCTTCTGACATGGAGCTGCTAGTGGATTTGAACTGAAGATCTTTAGGTTAGCAGCTGAGTGCTTACCCATAGCAACACCAGGTCTTATGAATACTTCCAAGATAAAGAAATAATTTTGTTTACTAGTTTATGTTCATGGCTGCTATGGTCAATATCAATGTCCTGTAAAAAGGGTTCTTATGTGTGTCTCCAAATTAGCACAGTGCCTGAGACATAGTAGATACACAATAATATTTGTTGAATGAATAATGAACACATGATGAGAGGGACACATGACCCACAGGAAAGGAGGAGAAGGAGCTGAACCCCCCCAAAAATGATTGTGGGGTGACCCTTGGTCTCCTGTTTTGGGTAGCTGTATTCTAAGATGGCTATTTATTCTCCACCATTCTCACTATTCTCTCCTTCACTCTAATGAGGATATTCTTTCTTTTCACAGAAGATAATAGGCACTGTCTTAAAATGTCGATTGTAATTGCCAGAATCAAGATTTCCATAAATATGGATTTCTCCACCAGGAAGCATACGTGGTATATTATTCTCCCCATGTTAAATATAGAGTTGTCGAAGTACACAATCCATCTTACAGGGTGAAATGTAAATGAGGAGCACATAAACCCCATTAAAATATTATAATTTGCTCTCTACAGTATTTTTAAGATATCTTCTCCCCCTTCTACAATGAAATATTATCCTGCCGTATATAAATCTTATGTTCCACATCTATTCCCTCATGGCATCTCCTTGGTTTCACACATTTAGTTGGACCTCTGGGGATTTGATGGCTGGCGTTTCTTGCTAGGGCTTTAGAAACGGAGGTGGAAAGGGTGGAGCGGGGGTGGGAGAAGTGGGAGGAGACAGACATGATCAAATCCCTAGACACAGAGGAGTCTGGGATATCTTATTTTCCCTCAAATTATATCCCTATTTTTTCCTTTTGCAAATGTCTCTTCCATTAAACTGAATTATTCATCTTCTAGGGCTGAGAGGGTTCATTTACCTCCTACTCCTTAAAGGAATATGGCTCAGAGGTAACCTGACCTGGATTTACACAGAGTAGACACTGGTTCCCAGAGTTGTTCAATGTCTGGCCTGCATGCTGCCTTCGCCTTTCTGCTTAACAAGAGCAAGAACAGAGAGCACAAGACCCTGTAGGCCTGAGGCCTGTGGGAGAATGCATTCACTGGTTAAATGTTGAGAAGTGTAATTAGTAGTTGTGAGGCATTTCTTTGAATCTGTCACAATAAATATTCAATAGAGAGAGATAACACAGTCTTGTAGAAGTGCTAGACTAGATGTCAGAAGTTTGGATTTTGGTTTGGTTTTGTCATTGCAAAACATTTGTGTGACATTCAGCAAATCCCACACAATCTGTGTGCCTCAGTTTTTCCATCTGTAAAATGATGGTTTGACTCCATGATGTTTAATGTCCTTTCAGGCTCCGACTTTCTAGGTTCTAGACTAATTAACTGGAAAACGTTTAGTGGGTAGAAAACACTTCAATTATTTGCTGGTCAAACTTTTTGCAGAGGAAGAGCTCTGAGGTCTTGGATTGATTAGCAAAATTCTTGGACTAAATCTAGGTGCTTGTATTTCTTTTCATGGCTCTGAATTGTCTTTAAGATACAATTTTCAACATAGAGAGAGTGGATGAAAGGAGGTAATTAGGAAAGGGGACTAGAGATGGGGACTGTATCATCAGATGTGGCAGACAAGAGAGAAGAAACCAGAATATTGAAAAGTACAATCAGAGTTCTGCTGTGTTTTTGTCTAAGTATAGACGCTTATCATGATGACATTGAATTAGAGTAGACTGGACCAAGTGGTATCCTTCATTTAAGAAAACAGTGGTAGATAAAATGCCTTCTGATAGTAATAAACTGATAGTAATAAAAAATGAGCTAATATTTGAGCTCTTAAACCAAAACCAAACCAAACTCACTGCTGTCGAATCAGATCTGACTCATAGCGACCCCTGCTTGGGTTTCTGAGGCAGTATCACTATGGAAGTAGATTGCCCAATCTTCCTTCTGAGGAGTGGCTGGTGGGTTTGAACTGCTGGACTTCAGGTTAGCAGTCAAATGCCTTAGGCATTACACTTAATGCCAAATACCACACCAAGGACTTTCCTACACATCAAGACCTTTCCTACCACAAGGTAGGTTACAAATTAGGAAAGAAAGGGCAAGGACCACCAGCAAAGGCAAAATTAAGGTCTCAGCTCTACCACTCTGACTACAAGGCTTGAACTCTTCCCTCTGTGATATACTGCCTTCCAAAATGTTGGAAAGAGACAGACTTGGTACTTGGGCCAGCTTCAGTTTCTGGAAAATGCTTCCATACAGTACACTGACTTCTCATGATGCCAGATAATGAGGAATGACTGCATTAGTGTTGACTGATATTAAAGAAAACAAACAAAACAAAAATTGGTGGTGTGCTTCATATATATTCATTGTCCTCTCCCTGGGAATCTTGAAGAGTACATATACACATATTTATTCTTCTATTTTCCTACCCATCTATCCTCCCTGCATCATCATCTAGCATCTACTACTTTTAGACACTATGGTGACAGTGGGAGAGATAGATAACTAACCAGGCAATAATGACTCAGTATAGTGCTGTGGCAGGGATGAGCTCAGGGTTCAGTCAGGGACATTTAGCCCTAGCCTTTGGGGACCTAAAAGAAATCTCCTCAGAGAAAGTAGTGGTGTCATCCTTGAAAGATAATCTCACATTAGCCAAGAGAGGAGGCTTTGGCTCAGCTGTGTGTGCATAGAGTGTATTCTAGGTAGAGGGAACAAGGCAGCAAAGACCTGGGAGTGAGAGAGAAGGGACAGGGCTCACTCAGGGAACCCTGCCAAGATGTCAGATTCTGAGGTTCCTGCCTGTAAGAGATTCTGTAGCAGAATGTTTCCAACCATCACAGTGAGTGAAAAATGAGGCCAGGAATTCCCTCTTGGAGAGGCAGGAGAGAAGGAACTGACAAGGGCAGGAAACCCACACACTGCATGGTGCAGGCTGACCAATTCTATCCTCAGTTTGCTCAGGCCTCTTTGATAATCACTCCCGCTTAAGGCACCAGCCACTTAGTATCAATAAATCTTCCAGCCCTGGGCACTTGCCCTGACAGCTCTCTCCCAGAGAGGGAACTCCTGGTATTAGCAACTCCCTTTTTTATTGTCACTTCATTTAAGGCCTCTCACACCGACATTTTTCCTGGGCTCCTGACTGCAGTCTCTGGGAACGTGGCAGCCTCTCTGTAAATAGTGGATAATGAGCTGACAGGACAAATTCATTTGTGGGGAGGGAAATAGAAAGTGTGGGTAAGTGGGGGGACTTTTAGACACTCATCCCTGTACCTGAATCATTCCATCTTTATTAGTGGGAATGAAATTCTTGATTTGATTCTAACTTTGTGACATCAAATGTGCTTTATTGCTATTAGTCAGAGGGTAATCAGAGTGCCACTCTACCCCTTCATGCATCTGCATCCTGGATCACATACTTAGCAGACATGCAAAAAATTACCATCATAGATATAAATTGTTCTGATTCCTTCTAAATGACGTCACAATTACTTAGGATTCTGAGAGTTTTCAGGGATGCTGGGGCTTCCCTGTCACTTACTAGATAAAATATTATGATTTATTTGCTAAATTCAACAAATATTAATTGAGCACCTGTGGTAGTTCAGTTTGTGTGTCAACTTGGCTGGGCCTGGTTGAGTGGCTGGGCAGCTGGTGGTAGTTATTCCCCATGAGGAGACTGGGAGTCAACTCCATGGTGGGATCTACTATAAGCAGCTGGGTATGTGGGTATGCCTTTGGGTATGTGGTCTGCTTCCTGTATATAAGGAGAAGACTTTAGATGTATGGTCTCTAGCCTATGGCACGCTTGGACCCTGCATGTAGCCATGTCATTGCTCAGCAGCCTGCCATGCTCTGCTGACCTTGGGACATACAATGGATTTAAGTTAATGGCCTGCAGTGTCATTTGGTAACATCGGGACTGTACCTTTTTACTTGTCAACCTTGGGGCTTCTCAGCCTCAGCAGCCAGCAGCTGTTTGAGTGAAGAAACACCTCTAGATCCAGTGGGCCAGGAGCAGGAGGCAGAGCTGGACCCCAAGGTTGAGGGGCTTTCACCCAGCCCCTAGAGCCTGGCACCTTGTACGTGGACTTAAAGCCTCTGAATTGTAAGAATAAACTCTTGTTTGTTAAGGCCATCCCATTTGTGATATATTTCTTGTCAGAGCAGCACTAGGTAACCAGAGCAGAATTTGGTACCGAGAGAGTGGGGTGCTGCTCTGACAGATACCTAAAATGTGGAAACAGGAGTGGAGTGTGTTCTTGACATGAGATTCTGGCAGAGAGACCCTGGCATACAGCATGACAGACAGCAGGACAGACAGCAAGAGACCGGCATGAGAGATGGCAGGAGCAGAGCTGAGAGAACTGGCTTGAGACAGTGACAACCTTACCAGCCCATGAAGGAGAAGGTTTGATGCATTTGGTTAGGTGGCTTACTGGTGGAGTGGGTTGCCTTCGGGCATTAATTGGTAGAAAAGATCAGCATGAAATGGAGTAGCAGGTTGGTCGGCCCATGTAGCAAAAATGCCCAGTGCTTTTTGGGCAGGTTTTTTCAGTGGAGTGGGTTGCCTTTGGCATTAATTGGCAGAAGTGAAGACCAAGGAAATGGAAGCAGAGCTTCCTCAGCCTGAAAGGGTAGGACCATGGCCTTTGGGGGTGGAATGATCCCAGCATCCTAGATTTCAAAAAGCCAGGCCTTCACCAACTTGGTTCTGGAGTATGGGGCTGCTTGTTCATGTGAGCCAGTGGGATGGAGTCATAGCCGCTGCCCAAGAGTGAGGGGGTGGGACTGCGATGCCCAAGAGAGAGAGGAATGGGGCCCACCAGGCCAAAGGGTAAGGTCACCATTCAGGAACTAAGGGACTGGAGCCACCCAGTGGAGGAGACCTGTGCAGATACCACCCATTGAAGATCTGTACGGGTGCCAAGTTGATAAGGGTGGAATTGTGGTAGTTTGGTTTGTGTGTCTACTTGGCTGGGCAGCTGGTGGTAGTTAATCCCCATGAGGAGACTGGCAATCAACTCCATGGTGAGATCTACCACAAGCAGCTGAGTGGCTGCCTTTGGGTATGTGGTCTGCTTCCTGTATATAAGGAAAAGCCTTTGGGTATGGTCTCTAGCCTATGGCATGCTTGGACCCTGCATGTAGCCATGTCATTGCTCAGCAGCCTGCCATGCTCTGCCGACCTTGGGACTTACAATGGACTTAAGTTAATGGCCTGCCATGTCATTTGGTAACATCGGGACTGTGCCTTTTTACTTGTCAACCTTGGGGCTTCTCAGCCTCAGCAGCCAGCAGCTGTCTGAGTAAAGAAATGCCTCTAGCTCCACTGGACCAGGAGCAGGAGGCAGAGCTGGACCCCTAGGTTGAGGGGCTTTCACCCAGCTCCTAGAGCCTGGCACTTTGAACTTGGACTTAAAGCTTCCAAACTGTAAGAATAAACTCTGGTTTGTTAAGGCCATCCCATTTGTGGTATATTTCTTGTCACAGCAGCACTAGGTAACCAGAACAGTACCAGAAACTAGTATCATCAAAAAGGATTCAATAATGACAAAAAGAGGAACACGTTCTCTGACTTCACAGAGCTCACCAGGAGTTAAGTTTTACATCAAGGGAAGTAAAGAAGGTTTTGAGAGAGTAATAAGAGGACCAACTGTTCTCCGAGGTTTAAATTAGGAAAGGTATTTCTGAGAAAGTGATGTTTTTGTTGTTGTTGTGTGCCGTCCAGTCAGACCTGACTCATAGCGACCCCTCCTTTGGTTTCTGAGGTGGTATCATGTGATAGTTGACTTAAAAATTAATGAATGAATTATTATAACTAGTATCATACACAGTGTTTACAGCCAGCATTTACTACAGCCAGGTGCTGAGCTAAGCACCTGTGTATATGTTCAAGCAGGGGGGGGGGGGAATCAAACTAGTTGCCATGAGTCAATTCTGATTCATGGTGACCTCATGTGTATTAGAGCAAGACCGTGCTCCATTGGGTTTTCATGGCTGACTTTTTGGAAGTAGGTCACCAGGCCTTTCTTCATAGGTAACTCTGGGTGCATTCAAACCACCAACCTTTCAGTTAGTAGCTGAGTACTCAACCATTTACACCACTCAAGGACTAAGTAGAGGGATCAGTTCATCCAAAGGTATTGAGATGAGGGAGAGAAAGGAATATTAGAGAAACTCCAGGAAAGTCAGCAAGGCTGGGTGAGGGATATGGCACAGAGTTGGGGGTGAGTGGAAACCAGATTGTCAATGGCCTTGTGAGGGCTACAGAAGTTAAGCCCCTGTATAATGTCAGGGTATAATTTCATCTTGGTTTTGGTTTCTTCTTAGCATCTAGGAGCCCAGATAGGAGATGACAGCAAAGGAAGATGTGGAAGAGGAGCCATAACTTCTACTCAAATTTGTGTGTTTATTGTGAAACATGAGTATTAATTACTAGGCACTGAAAACCAATGAGATGTGACACTGCAGAAGAGGCTAAGAATTAGATCAAGGCTAGGCTCATTGAGCTTGGAATTTAGACTCACCTTACTGCTGACATATCAAAGCAGTGGGGGACAGGAAAGAATGAGCAACCTGCTGAAAAAATCCTCAGGTCCTTGATGTGGTTCCAGAGAAGCAAACGCAAGGAAGCAACTCTAAGAAAACTCCTTCCCCTCTCTTGACTGCATTTTCCCCATCTGGAAAATGGACTTTACACTGAATTGTGGTTTGTTACTCTTTTTTTGGTTAAGTACCTCTAACAGAGGAGGTACCTGAATATTTGTACTCATTGGAGAGCTTGGAGGTATAGTTCTATAGATGGAGATTTTCTGTTTATTCTATCTGTCTTCTAGCTATCTCCTCATCCACCTGTCTCAAAAATGTTTACTGAGCACTTAGTACATAAAAGCCAGGCAGCAAGCTGGTGTAGGGGAATGCAACAAAGAATAAGACAAGTGTCTACTCTCATGGAGCTGAGGTTCTAGAGAGGATACAGAGGGTTAGGAAGAAAGGCCTGGTGATCTACTTCCAAATATTAGGCAATGAAAGCCCTGTGGTGGCAAAAATAGACTATCAAGAATAACCCAGAAAGCACAGGAGGAGGAAGAGAAGCTAGAGGACTGGGACCTTTTAAAAATTAAATTCTTATGTGCATTGAGAGACTTCTCCAAATGGGTAAAAAGAGAAGCTACACATTGGGAAAAAATATTTGGTTGTGACATATCTGACAAAGGACTTATCTCCAAAATTTATAGAGAACTTCAACACCTCAACAAAAAGACAAAGAATCTGGTTCAAAAACGGGCAAGGTACATGAATAGACACTTCACTAAAGATGGTATACTGGCAGCCAACAAACACATGAGGAATTGCTTGTGATCCTTAGCCATTAGAGAGACTCAAATCAAAACAGCAATGAAATATCATCTCATTTCAGCAATAATAGCAAAGTTCAACAAGACAGAAAATAACAAATTCTGGTGAGGTGCACAGAGATTCGAACTCTCATACACTGCTGATAGGATTGCAAAATGGTACAACCATTGTGGAAAGTGGTATGGTGTTTCTTTAAAAGACTGAAAATAGAAATACCGTTTGATCCAGCAATGCTATTACTAAGACTATATCATAAAGAGGTGAAAGCCCTATGGATCACAACAGAATATTGTCTCATACAGTGCTAGAAGATGAACCACTTAGGTTGGTAGGTACTACTCAATGGCCACAACAATGGACTCAAACATGCCAATGATCATGAACCTGGCACAAGACTGTGCAGTTTCATTCTGTTGTCCATGGGGTTACCATGAGTCAGAACTGACTCATCAAAGTCAGTTCTTCTGACTAACAACAAAATGCTATGAAGAAAATAAAGTGGAATGATATAAGAGCGAACATCAGGGTTATTTTAGGTAAGATGTCAGGATACCCTCTCTGAGGACCTAATATTT
>NW_006921747.1:7092258-7114631 GCF_000298275.1 Orycteropus afer afer
AAAAAAAAAAAAAAGAAACAGCAAGTACAAAGACTTTGAACCAGGCTCAGGAACAAGACTGATAAGCAAGAAACAGAAAGAAAGCTACTGTGGATGTACTGTAGGAAGTGAGAAAAAAAGGGTAGAGGAGAAAGTAGGAAGTGAGAAAAAAAAAAGTTGTAGAGGAGAAAGTGAATAGAAACAGATTACACAACTCTTCAAGCAAAGTCAGTATTCTTCTAAGGTATATGGTGCTTTGCATGTGGCTTAGGTACCAGTGGAGCATTAACTACCACATCACCCTGGTCTGAGAAGGTCAGTGCTAGGGAACTCACCAGACCATCCAGCTCTAATGTTCTATGGCTCCAATCAGTGGAGGAGAAACAGTATGAGGAAGGCTATTCTTACTCAATGGGTTAAGTTGGAAAATGGGAAAGGGAATGTCTTCTGACATGTGAAATGAGACTACACACTTTGGACTCTCAGTGAGCTCACTGGGTTCCAGTGATGCTGTTGTTCTCATCTTGCTTTAGGAACTGGGCCTTCATTCTTGCTCTTGCTGCAACCTACACTATCTTTCCATAATACACACATACTATTATGGCAAGAGGGTTTTTCACAGATATTTTGTGTAATACATCACATATATGTGCATACTTCCTTAAATTACCACTTGACCCAAGAACAGTCATAGAATCATAGGGCACAGATTGTTAGCCCAGAAAGGCACTATCTTCTCCAAATCCTTGCCATTCTTTAAAGGATCAGTTCAAATGCCACTTCCTCCATAAAGCCCTCCATTATACCTCCCCAGTCCTACTTGTAGCCTAAATGTCCCTGTTATTCTTTTAAATGCCCCTAGAAATCTGTGCCTTTTATCAATTTTTATCTACTGTTTGTATTTTGCTTTAGTGGAATTTTTAATTGCAAGAACCGAAATCAATACAGGCTAACATAAGGCAAAAATAAATTTGTGGGAAGAATATGAGGGAGTCCTTGCTAAAATTCTTGACCTTAGAGAAGACAGAAACTCCAACAGCTCTAGGAATCTGTTGCTGTTATTATGTGGCATCGAGGTAATTTCAACTCATAGTGACCCCATGTGACAAAGTAGAACTCTTCCATAGGATTTTCTAGGCTGTAATTTTTATTGGAAAAAACTGTCAGGTCTTTCTCCCACAGAGCCACTGTGTGGGTTTGAACCACCAACTTTTCAGTTAGCAGCTGAGTGCTTAACCATTGTGCTACTAGGGGTGCATTTAGGAATACAGATGTCAGGAATTCACAGACATTCTCTGCAGGTGTCATCATTGCTCTAGCTATTTCTGATAACTTTTTGTACTGCTCAAAACTGACAGTCTTAGCTAAATAGTTTACCAAGATGGTAGCTCTGAACAGAGAGAAGATGGATGTTGGAGATATCAAACCAACAGATTTCTACACAATCTCTATTTGTTAATATTTTACAATATAAGTCAAAGTCCAAGACCCAGTTTAGGAGCTCTATAAATGTCACATGCCATACATCTAAACATTGAATTTTAAGTAAGGAGCTGTATTTAATTCAATTGTTGCCTGTCTCCCATGGGCTAGAAACTATGGTCTGTACTGGGAATAGAAAGGCAATAAGACAGACGATGTCTCTACCCTCATAAACCTTTACAACCACTAGGGGATATCACATAATGACTTACGCAATATTTTTTGTACACGAGTGAAAGAAAGATGAACAAAGGCAAATCATTCATCTATATTAATCCAATAAGTACTATTCTTGGCAATTGACCTCATGGTATTTCTTAGACTAGTTATTTATCATTTACATTATCACATAAGCTTTTGCCTATTTATATCTTATCATTTGTAACCGAGGTGTAAACTCCCTTGAAGGTAGAGGCCCTCTAAGTCTTTCATTTCTCTTGGTATGTGTAGTAGCTTAAACTAGGCAAAGTAGGGAATACACATAAATTCCTGTTTATGTTTCACTTTCATCTGAATTAGGGTTAACCATCTAGCATCCATGATCCTGGGAGATATGCAATACTCCACTATGCTGTATCCCACAGAACTCTCACTTCCTGTTATCACAGGTCATTGGAGAATGAGAGCTGAGCTCTTGGGCTGGCACTAGAAACTCAACCAAACTTAATATATCTCTCCCCCATAATAACCACAACAATTTCTCCCCAGGCAAGAAGGTTTGTATCCCATTTCACCCATTCCTCACTGATCAACATGATTAGATTCCAAAGACCGAGTTGTTATGTAAAATCAGTGTTATGCAAGTGTTGGGGGCCGCATCTTGTCTTCCATGCTGGTGTCTCTACCTCTCCCTTCACCCCTCCTTTCAGGTGTCCCCAATGCATCTTGGGATGCATGTGGCACAGCAGGCTTCCTTTCCCCACAACACCTTACTACCATCACAGAGCCCAGGCGTTTGGGGTTTTGTTGGTCAGGTGTTGCCCACTGCCAACCACCTCCTGCCACCTACCCTGGGTAGGCACTCTTCTCATCTTCTACCTGCTACTTTCTGCCACCATCTCGGGTGGTATTCCACTTGTCTTCTGTCTGCCTTGACCCCAGAGCCCTGTCCCATACAGTTCCCTTCCTGTTTCTCCCTTTCCCTTCCCTCAACCGACCTCACTGGTACTTTTGGGCCTTTGCCCAATCTCCCCCTGCTTGACCATGACCTCAAGTCATCCCACTGTCACCTTATGCTCTCTATGGCTGGACTGAGATGTTGTGGATGAATAGGAGAAAGTATCTTATGGCTGGTTGGCCATCATCCGTCACGTGGGCTGGTCATTGCTGGTGCCTCTGTTATATCTTTCAGGGTGGCCCATGGAGGGTTCCCTGGGCCTGGCCACAGCTCTGTACAGGGCCCAGACCATTGGAGGCACTGCCTGAAAATTTTTTCAAAGTTGTCATAAATGCAAAATGTCAGATAATAAGACAGTTGATAAGTGAGGAGACTACTAAAACTCATTGCCATGGAATTGGATCCAACTCATAGAGACCCCTCCTTGAGTTTCCGAGGCATTATCACTATGGAATATCATTCAACCCTTGGGATGTCAGATGGGTTCAAAATGAGGGCATTTTCACCCTGCAAGGAAAATTGCTTAGCATTATTATGTTGTTAGGTGCAGTCGAGTCATCTCTGACTCATAGCGACCCTATGTACAGCGGAACAAAACACTGCCCGGTCCTGTGTCAGCCTCACGATCCTTGCTATACCTAAGCTATCATTGCAACCACTGTGTCAATCCATCTCATTGAGAGCCCTCCCCTTTTTCATTGACCCACCACTTTACCAAGTATGATATACTTCTCCAGGGAATGGTTCCTTCTGACAACATGACCAAAGTAGGTGAGGTTAAGTTTGGCCATTCTCATTTCCAAGACTAGTACAATGAAACTCCATGTGCCCACAACCTAGCTTCAAACACTATCAACTAATGGCTAATATTCTTTCTTTCTTCCTTTTCTAAATCCTTTCACCCATATCAAGGAGTTCTGGTGGCATAGTTCCTAAGGCATTCGACTCTTAACCAGAAGGTTGGAGGTTCAAACCCACCAGCCACTCTGAGGAAGAAAGACTGGGCAATCTGTTTCCATAAAGATTTACCACCTTGGAAACCCAAAGGGGGTTGCTATGATCTGGAATTGACTTGATGGCAATAGCTTGGTATTGTTTTTTTCACCCATATCAAACCTGTTTCTTAGTTATCCATCTATTTACCCTCCATCCCTCTCCTCTCCCATCCCTGGTAGCTGACAAAGAAAATTTGTTTCTTTGTGTAAAACTTTCTTTGACTTTTTAAAGTAATGGATTCATACAATATTTGTCCTTCTGTGATGGACTTATTCCACTCAGCATAATGTTCTCCAAGTTCATCCACATTATGAGATGATTCACTGATTCTTCATTATTCTTTAATGTTACATAATATTCCATTCTTTGTACCATAGTTTGGTTACTCATTCATTTGCTGATGGGCACTTAAGTTGTTGCCATTTCTTTGCTATTGTAAATAGTGCTGCAATGAACATGGGTGTACAGATGTCTACCCATGTCCCAGGTTTCACCTCCTTAGGATATATTCCTAGTAATGGGATTACTGGATCAAATGGTATTTCTATTTCCAACTTTTAAAAGAAGAACCATACTGTTTCCCACAGTGCTTGTAACATTTTACAGTCCCATTAGCAGCGTATAAGAGTTCCAGTCTCTCTATCCCCTTTGTCAGCATTTGTTGTTTTCTGTCCTGTTGAACTTTGCTATTATTGCTGGAGTGAGATGATATCTCATTGTTGCTTTGATTTGCATCTTTCTGATAGCTAAAGATCATTAGCATTTCTTCATATGTTTGTTGACTGCCTGAATATCTTCTTTGGTGAAGAGTCTGTTCATATTCTTTCCCCATTTCTGAATTGGATTGCTTGTCATTTTGATGTTGAGGTGATGAAGTTTTCTCTAAATTTTAGAGATAAGTCCCTTGTTGGATATGTCATTACCAAATATTTTCTACCAATCTGTAGGTTCTAATTTTACTCTTTTGGAGAAGTCTTTTGATGCACATAAGAATTTAATTTTTGGAAGGTGCCAGTTGTCTAGTTTCTCTTCTGCTCTTTGTGCATTTTGGATTATGCTTGTTAGTCTATTTATACTATGAATCAGGACCCTTAAATTTGCCCCTATTTTACCTTTGATGAACTTTATGTTTTTCGTTTTATGTTTAGGTCTTTGATCCACCTGGAGTTAGTTTTTGTGTATGGTGTGAGGTACAGATCTTGTTTATTTTTTCTGAAAATGGATATCCAGTTTTGCCAGCAGCATTTGTTGAAGAGAGTATCTCTTCTCCAGAGAATTCTACCAAACATTCAGAGAAGAACTGATACCAATCCTACTGAACTACTTCAAAACATAGAAAAGGATGGAATCCTCCCTAACTCATTTTATGAAGCAAGCATAACCTTGATACCAAAACCAGGCTTGAATGTGTTTCAGCCCTTTGTCAAAGATCAGTTGTCCACAGGTGGATGGATCTATTTCTGGACTTTCAATTCTTTTCCACTGGTCTATGTGTCTATCATTGTACCAATACCAGGCTGTTTTGACTACTGTGGCTTTATAGTAGGTTTGGAGATCTGAAAGTCTGAGACCTCTAACTTTGTTTTTCTTCTTCAGTAGTGCTTTGCTTATCTATGCTCTTGTTCCTTTCCATATACAATTAGTGATTGATTTTTTCCATCTTCTTAAAGAATGTTGGTGGAATTTGGATTGGGATTTCATTGAATCTATAGATTGCTTTGGGTAATATTGACATTTTCACAATGTTTAATCTTCCTATCCATGAGCATGGGCTATTCTTCGATTTATGTAGGTCTTTTATAGTTTCTTGTAGCAGTGTTTAATTTTTTCTAGTGACCTTTATATTGTTATCATTATTGAACATTTCCAACATCAATGAAGACTAGTACAATGAACCCCAATGTTCCCATAAGCTAGCTTCAAAAACTATCAACCAATGGCTAATCCTCTTTCTTTCATTCTTTTCCAAATCCCTTCACCCATACCAAACATGTCTTTTAACTATCCACCTATTTTCCATTCCTTCCCCCCCATTCTGTGTAATCAACTAAACATACATACATACATACATACGTATATGTGTGTGTATAATTTTTTTTTCCTATTTCGTATATGAATAAACTGAAGTTTAGGCAGAAAAAATAATCTTTCACACGTGCTTCAGATGGTGAGTAAAAACAAAACAAACAAAAAAACTTCACTGCAACTGAGTTGATCCCAACTCATAGCCTTGTGTTTCCAAGGCAGTATCACTACAGAAGTAAATTGCCCAATCTTTCTTCTGAAGAGAGGCTGGTGGGTTTGAATCACCAGGCTTCTGGTTAGCCGTTAAATGCTTTAGGTACTACACCAGAGCTGAAATATGAATCCAGGTCTGTCCACTCTATTACCTTCACCCTTAACAATGCTACCTTGTCCCCAGAAAGTCCATTAGTACAATTCACAGCTTTCATCCCTGGTTTATAATAACAGCCAATGTTAAGCATTCACTATGTGTAGGTACTATACTAAAAGCTTTACATTAAGTACTCATTTATTACTATGGTTGTTATGTTGTTATGTGCCATCAAGTCAGCCCCGACTCATAGTGACCCCTCCTTGGGTTTCCAAGGCAGCATCACTACAGAAGTAGGATTGCCCAACCTTCCTTCCAAGGAGTGACTGGTGGGTTTGAAACACCAGCCTTCTGGTAAGCAGTCAAGTGCCTTAGGCACTGTGCTACCAGAGCTCCTATATGGCATAATTTATATCCCCATTCTAGAGAAATTGAAAGTTAATTAACTTGCCCAAGTTCACAAAGACATTAAGTTGCACATTCAGAATCTGAATATAGGCATTCTGACTTAACTATGGGTACTAGATCCTTTATGCCAAGCTTTAGCCAACATTCCCTGTAAAGGGCCAACTAGCACATTTTTGGGCTTTGTAAGCCATACTGTCTCTGTTGCAATTACTTGACTCTGCTGTTGTAGTTTGTAAACAACCACAGACAATATGCAAATGAATGAGTGTAATTGTGTTTTAGTAAAACTTTATTTATAAGAATAGGGACTGGGCCACATTTGGTCCATGGATTTTTAGTTGCCAACTCCTACTCCACACTATGCTGCTACTGGAAGGCAGGAAGGAGGAAATGCTGACCTTTTGGGAGTGGTAATAATAACTCACAATGTACTATCCAACATTCAGATATTTCACATCTATTTTCTTATGAGCATACCCAGAAAATAGGGAGGGCAAGGTTGATGAATCTTAAGCCCATGCACAGATGAAGACCTCTGCAAAAGGATAATGCAGCTGGGAAGAAGGAGATGGATCTGGAGCTCATGTCTTCCTCTTCCATATCTTATGGTTCTTTCAGGATGACTCTTGGTTATTCCAATTATATTCAAGTTCAAGTTGAAACTGAAGAAAATTAAGACACATCTACTAGAACCAAAATATGAACTTTATTATATCTACCTGAATTTAGAGACCATCTGAAGAATAGTTTGATGCATTGAATACCAATGACTGAAGACCAGATAAGTTGTGGGATGACATCAAGAATATTATATCTGAAGAATGCAAAAGGTCATTAAAAAGACAGGAAAGGAAGAAAAGACCAAAATGGATGTCAGAAAGACTCTTAACTGGAGAGGAGGCAAAGCAAATTGAAGAAATGAAGAAATAAAAGAACGGAATGGTTGATTTCAAAGGGCAGCTCAAGAAGACAAAGTAAAGCATTATAATGAAATGTGCATAGACCTACAATTAGAAAACCAAAAGGGAAGGACACATTCAACATTTTTCAAGCTGAAGGAAGGGCTGCTATGAGTCAGATCAAACTTGATGGCACATAACAACAACAACAACAACAGAAAAACTAACAAATCTGTCTTGGGAGAAGTACAGCCAGAATGCTCCTCAGAAGTGAGAATGATTAGACTTTGTCCAATCTACTTTGGTCCTGTTGTTAAAAGGGACCAGACCCTGTAGAAGGCTGTCATGCTTGATAAAGTAGAGGGTTAGGGAAAAAGTAGAAGATCCTCAACAAGACAAATGACACAGTGACTGCAACAATGGGCTCAAGCATAGCAAAGATTGTGAGGATGGTCCAGGATTTCGTTCTGCTGTACATAGGGTCACTATGAGTTGAAGCTGACTCAGTTACACCTAATAACAAAAATTACTGGTTATTTACACTGTGGGGAGTGCAGGGAAATGGAACCCTGAGAGAGTCAAAGTCAATGATTTGACTGAATTTGACTGAAGGTTATTGCTGGCTTCTATATTAGAGCCAGTGAAGTCACAGATCTCACACAGAAAGCCCAACAAAAGCATTGGCCAAGAACAGTAATGTGGCAAATCGGTGGGGACAGCTCTGACTTCCAGACTTCCTGTCTTAAGCACTGGCTGGCTTGGACTTGAGAATGCTGTATCATTGCTCCATGGCTACAGGCCACTCTGATGAGATGGCAAGGGATACTTCAGTCTTGAGAGGGCAAGTCAATCAGAAGTTACTTTAAAAAGTGAGCAAATCACTAAGTAGAGAGCAAATACATATTGATGTTGGTGAAGCAAAAGGCAATATAGAAGAAGGAAGAGTCAGTTCAACTTGACCAAGGCAAAGGAAGATACTGGTTGGTGCACAAGTGAAAAAGACAACAAGAGTAAATACTATTACATACACAATTCTGTAACAATAGTAATAACAAATATCTACAAGTAGATAGGAGCTCTGGTAGCATAGTGCCTAAGGCACTTGGCTGCTAACCAGAAGGTTGGCGGTTCAAACCCACCAGCCACTCCTTGGAAGGAAGGTTGGGCAATGTACTTCCATAGTAATACTGCCTCGGCAACCCAAGGAGGGGTCGCTATGAGTCGGGGCTGACTCGATGGCACATAACAACAACAACACAAGTAGATACATAGGTAGCCATGCAAGCTGAACAGATGTGGGAAGGAAAGTGGAAGTACACCCACAATTGTATATGTAAGTTTAGTAGAGGCTATTTCTACATATATATTTGCATGTGCTGCAACAATATCCAAGCATATTAGGCAGCACACCAGGAGCAAAGTTCTGAAAACTTCTTAGTCATAACCCAACACCTTGGGGACTTAGAACCACAGTCTCAGGGGACATCTAGGTCAATTGGCATAACATAGTCCACAAAGACAGTGTTATACATCATACTTTGGTGAGTAGTGACTGGGATCTTAAAAGCTTGTGAGTGGCCATCTAAGATGTGGCTGTTGATCTCTGCTCATCCAGACCAAAGAAGAGTGAAGAAAATCAAAGACTCAAGGAAACACTTAGTCCAAAGGACTAATGGACTATAGGAACCACAGCCTCCATTACTCTGAGAACCAGAAGAATCAGTTGGTGCCAGGCTACCACTACCGACCACTCTGATTGGGATCGCAATAGAAGGTGCTGCACAGAGTAGGAAATTCAAAATTTAAAATTCAAAATCATAAAAAAGACTTATGGAACTCCTGAAACTGTGGCCCTTAGACAACTTTCAAGCCTGGAAATGGACCCACCCTCAGGTATCAACGTTCAGTCAAATAATAGGCCAGCTTATAAAGTGAATAATAACAACAGCATTGTTGTTGTTATGTGTAATCAAGTTAAACCCAACTTATAGCGACCTCTCCTTGGGTTTCTGAGTCAGTATCACTACAGAAGTAGATTGCCCAATCTTCCTTCCGAAGAGTGGCTGGGTTTGAACCACCAGCCTTCTGGTTAGCAGTCGAGTGCCTTAGACACTAAGCTACCAGAGCTCCCAACACCAGTGATGGAGATACTAACCAGCACAATCGACCATATGATACCAAAAGGACAGCATTTCCCTAAAAACAAAGTTCAGAAGGCAGGAAAGGGGAGGAAAGAAGGACAAATGGAAATGGGATCCAGGGAGGCAGTTGGAAGAGTGTTGTTATATGGATGGAATTTCAAGCAATATTATGAAATAAAATGTTTATAAATTGTTGAATGGAAAACTAATTTGCTCTCTAAACTTTCACCCAAAGTACAACAAAAAGTTCAAGGGAAAAAAAAAGTGAGCATGTTTCAGGGAACTCAAAGCATTGTGGATAGACCCTTTGGGTCCATGACTCAGTCACATGTTAGGACTCCACCAGGAGTGATGGGTCAGGGGCTCAATGTGGAGCTGGTGTAATGGGCTCTGTTTGGGAAAAAGGGTCAGGACTAAGATTTGAAGCTGATGATAGGGCTCAATCTTGAATTGGGTTTGAAGGCTGATGTAAGGGTGCAGTCTAGGGTTGGGGTGAGTGCTCGGTATAGGTAAATGTTAGGTACTCAGGTTTGTCCTGGGGAAGAGGGTGTCACTGAAGAGTCCAAGTGAGAACTAAATATTCCTGGATCTGCCTTCTTTACAATCCTTGGAAATTATCACACTAACCAGTCAGAGAAGAATGAATAAAAGCAAAAACACTAGCCAAAGGGGATGGATGTGGGAGAGATCAGCTTCACAGCTTCCCTTCCCTCTGGTTCAGATGCCCCCTCCCTCACAAAACAACTTCTGCTGGTTTGTGGATGGACCATCTCTGCCAAGACCAGTGGGTAAATAATTTATGAAATGAAGCCAGACTACTCCTTCAGCTATCTCAATTCTTGTTTTCTGAATAAGTGGGAGAAAAAAATATTTTTTCATTTCTTACTTGCTATTCCTTTTTTTATGAAAATCACACATACAAATAGTTTTCCTAAACCAGAAAGCAAACTTTAGGGGCAATGCACAGCCATGAAGTTGATTGGCATCTGTCAATCAAAGCAAAGTTTTACAGAGATCCTCAGATAACAGCCCAAGGGTGCCTTAAGTCGGTGAAACACATCTTCCAGCTAGGGTGTGTGTGCTGAAGAGGTGAAAGGACCAAAATAATGAAGAAATAAGGCTACAGAAGATAAAGGGTTCCTGGCCTCAAAAAACAAATAACACCACCAAAAACCAAATCCCCACTCATCTGATGTCTGAATTCACTGCTGATCTTTGCCCTCTGCTAATTCCAAAAGATGAAAATGAATCAAGTGCAGGGGAGGATTCAAAAGAAAAGCTGGATCATTTTTCTTTTTAGCCTTTAATCCATGATCACAGCAAAGCATGTGGAGAATAAAAACCAAACCAAACCAAACAATAACAGCTGTCATCTAATTCATTCCAACTCACGACGAACTTATGCGTCTTACAGTAGAACTGTGTTTCAAGGGTTTTCAATGGCTGGGTTTTTAGAAGTAAATCACCAGATTTTTCTTCTAAGGTGCCTCTAGAAAACAAAACAAAACAAAAAAGCTCTGGTGGCATAGTGCCTAAGGCATTTGACTGCTAACTAGAAGGCTGGAAGTTCAAACCCGTCCACCACTCCTCAGAAGGAAGATTAGGCAATCTACTTCTGTAGTGACATCACCTCAGAAACCCAAGGATGGGTGGCTATGAGTTGGATCCAACTCAATGGTCTCTGGGAGGACTCAAACCTCTAACCTTTCAGTTAGCAGCCTAGCATGTTAACTGTTTGCACTACACAGAGACTCCATGCTGAGAATACTGCACTTAAAATAAGGGCTCTCTACCAACAAAGTCTTGACTATGAGGACTTTTTCTTTTCAACAGGTGTGTGAAGAACAATCGAGAGTCTACTACTAAAAACACTTTGAAATCCAAGGCTCCAAACTCCTTGCCCCCTGCCTATTTCTCCCACCACATTGCTTCCATGTCATACTCATCTGCCTCGTTTCACATTGGTCTTTTCTTTTATCTTCCAGAGCACTCTAAATCTTCTCATCTTATGATTTTTTTCATGTGTTATTCTCCCCCTAAAGGAGCCCGGGTGGCATAGTGCCTAAGGCATTTGACTGCTAACCAGAAGGTTGGGGGTTCAAACCCACCAACCACTCTGCAGAAGGAAGACTGGGCAATCTACTTGCATAAAGATTTACTGTCTCAGAAACCCAAAGGGGGTCTCTATAAGTTGGAATTGAGTTGATGGCAGTGAGTTTGGTTTTGGTTTGGGATTTCCCCCCTAGAAATTTCTTCTAACCTCTTTAAATGACCAACTTCTCATTCCTCAGGTCTCAGTTTAAAAGTGTTCTCTTCAGAGAGGCCTTCTCTAAGACATGCATTCTGCTCTTTTATTCTCTATGGCATTACTTTGTTTATTTCCATTATAGATTATCTCTATCTTTAATTATCTCATCCCATTTAATTTTGTGGTTATTTGCATATTTTCATCTTCTTCAATAGGGCAGGAACCATGACTGTTTTCTTTTCCACTGTCTTCTTGGCATCTAATATAGCATCTGGCACATAGGAAGCACTGATACATTGCACAATGAAATGAATGAATGAATGAATAAGATGCTGTTTCTCTATATGAACTTTAGGCAAGTCATGTCCTTTCTTGGCTTCATTGCCTCATTTGTAAAAGGAGGCAGATTCAGTGAGCTCTAACACTCTTCTATCACTAACAGTCCATAATTTCTCACTTACTATTTTGCAGTTGGGGGAATTGAGCCATGAAGACAGAGAGGAAATGATTTCCCAGCCCAGGGTCTGGAAATAAGGTCTCCTGAACAATTTTCACCATCCAAGGCTCCATAGCTAAAGTCCAGCTGCCTTCTCTGAAGAGATGCTCCCTGCCACATGGATTCTAATTCCCTTTGATCCAACATTTGAATCACTTCTCAAAATTTCTCAGAACTTGGAAGGAGACAGTACAGGCTCCTTGAATTCTGGAAGAAATTCTAAGAATAAAAGCATTTCTCATTATCCTGGGGTGTTCTCTTTATGCATCCCCACAAAAATTAAGAGTTCCAGGATGAAGTAGGAAAAAAGGCTGAGATTCAAACTAATCCCAGGGAAATCAGTAAGCAAAGAAGAAGGCAGTAGAAGGTATTAGTATACACAATGTGGAACTGGTGAGAACATGAAAGCATGAAAATGAAGCTAATGTACTAGTTTTCTTCTCTTGTATAATACACTCACAGAGCTCCATGTAGTAGAACATCACTGGCCCTAATTCATCTCTTCAGCCTCATTTCCTAGCATTCCATTAGACATCCAAGACCTCAAACACCTTGTTGCAGGCAGAAAAAAATTACTTTCCAGTCTATATGCCTGTGCACATTCTCCTCACAAACCTCCCTTCACCCTGGAAAACTCCTTTGCATCCTTCAAGATCTCAGTCAGATGTTGCCTATAAGAAGGCTTCAAACCCTTCCAGGAAAAATTAATCATTCTCACTTCGAAGTTTCTAATGCACTTTTCCTATTTCTTGTTTAGCACTTACCATGATATTCTATAATTTAGCACTTCCGTGTCTAACTTCTTCATAAGACTGTGAGCTTCTTTAGGGAAGAACTGGATCTAATTTGTTTTTAATGTCTCAGAGCTTAGCCCTGCCCTTTATACATAGCAGATACTCAATAACTGTTTGTTGAATAAATTTTGGTATGCTCACCTGTGAAATAAAGGTGGTATACTGGGCTTACCTATTCTGAAGACCAAATAACGAAATAATTTTATCCAAGTTTTAAATTCACTATAGGAGGGCAGTGGTGCTTCCATAATAGAATTCTTGTCTTTCACGTGGGTGACATGAATTCCTGGTCAATTTACTTCATGTGTAGCCACTACCCATCAATCAGTGGAGGCCTGTGGTTGCTATAATACTGAACAAGTTTCAGCAGAGTCTCCAGGCCAAAATGGACTGGGAAGAGAGGCCTGATGACCTACTGAAAATCAGCTGAGGTAAAAAACTCTATCAATCACAAAGGTCCAACCCCCATCCAACCATGGGATAATGCAGGACTGGGCAGCATTTTGTTCTGTTGTATATACATGTTGTTGTTCTAGGTGCTGTTGAGTTGGCTCTGACTCATAGCAACCTTACACACAACAGAAAGAAACACTGTCCTGTCCTGTGCCACCCTCACAATCCTTGCTATACCTGAGCCCATTGTTACAGCCACTGTGTTGATCCATCTTACTAAGGACCTTCTCCTCTTTTTGCTGACCCTCCACTTTACCAAGCATGATACCTTTCTCCAGGGAATAGTCCTTTCTGACAACATGACCAAAATAGGAGAGATGAAGTCTGGCCATTCTCAGACAAGGAGCATTCTGGCTGCACTTCTTCCAGGACAAATATGTTAGTTTTTCTGGCAATCCATGGTACTTTCAGTGTTCTTCACCAACACTACAACTCAACAGCATAAACTTATCTTTGGTCTTCCTTATTCATTATCCAGCTTTCATGTGCATATCAAGCAATTGAAAATACCATATCTTGACTTGGGCTCACCTTAGTCTTCACAGAGACATCTTTGCTCTTCAGCACTTTAAAGAGATCTTTTGCCACAGATTTGCCCAGTGCAATATGTCATTTGATGTCTTGACTGCTGATTACACTGGTGTTGATTGTGGAACAAAGTAATACGAAATCTTTGACAACTTCAATCTTTTCTCCATTTATCATGATTTTTTTTTTTTTTTTTTTTTTAATGCTGAGGTGTAATCCATACTGCAGTCCTGTAGTCTTTAGCCTTCATCAGTAACTGCTTCAAGTCATGTTCACTTTCAGCAAGTTGTCTGCATATCCCAGGTTGTTAGTGAGTCTTTCTGCAATCCTGATGCCACATTCTTCTTTTTTCAACAACATAAACTGTGACTAAACATGTGGACTTTGCCAGATGGAATACACAGGAATCAGATCGACTACATATGTGGATAGAGAAGGTATCTTCAGCCAAAAAAAGGTCAGGAGCTGACTGTGGAACAGACCACCAACTGCTCATGTTCAAGTGTCAGTTGAAGACAATTAAAACAAGTCCATGAGAGGCAAAATATGATCTTGATTATATCCCTCCTGAATTTAGAGATCATCTAAAGAATTGATTGGATTCACTGAATACCAATTACCGGAAAACAGACAAGTTGTGGGATGACATCAAGAACATCATACATGAAGAAAGGTTATTAAAAAGATAGGAAAGGAAGAAAAGATCAAAATGGATGACAGAAGAGACTCTGAAACTTGCTCTTGAATAGGGAGTAGCTAAAGCAAATGGAAGAAATGACAAGATAAAAGAGCTGAAGAGAAGATTTCAAAGAGCAGCTTGAGAAGACAAAGCCAACTACTATAATGAAATGTGCAAAGACCTGCAGTTAGAAAACCAAAAGGGAAGAACATGCTCAGCATTTCTCAAGCTGCAAGAACTGAAGAAAAACTTTAAGCCTCAAGTTGCAATATTAAAAGATTCTATGGGCAAAATATTGAATGATGAAGGAAACATTAAAAAGGAAGGCAGGAATACACAGAGTCATCGTACCAAAAATAATTAATTGCTTTTCATTCATTTTAGGAGGTGGTATATAATTAAGAAACAATGGTATTGAAGGAAGAAGTCAAAGCTGCACTAAAGGAATAGGCAAAAGATAAGGCTCCAGGAATTGACAGAATGCCTATTGAAATGTTTCAACAAATGGATGCAACACTGGAGGCAGTTACTCATCTATGCCAAAATATTTGGGAGATAGCTACCTGGCCAACTGACTGGAAGAGATCCATATTTGTACCCATTCTAAAGAAAGGTGATGCAAGAGAATGTGGAAATTATAGAACAATATCATTAATATTACATGGAAGTAAAATCTTGCAGAAGATAATTCAAAAACAGTTGCAGCAGTATATTAACAGAGAACTTCCAGAAATGCAAGCTGGATTCAGAAAAGGATGTGGAATGAGGGATATCATTACTGATATCAGATGGATTTGGGCTGAAAGCAAAGACTACCAGAAAGATGTTTTCTTGACTATGCAAAAGTATTTGACTGTGTGTATCATAACAGATTATGGATAACATTGAGAAGAATGGGAAGTACAGAACACTTAATGTGCTCATGAGTAACCTGTACATAGACCAAGAGCTCTCATTGAACAGAACAAGGGGATACTGAATGGTTTAAAATCAGGAAGGGAGTGTGTCAGGATTGTATCCTTTCACCATACTTATTCAATCTATTGTATATACATGCTGCCTCCTTAAGTCAGGAGCTGACTAGATGGCAGCTAACAACAACAACAAATTCACTATAAAATGTTGTATACATGTAATCTATTCTCTTATCTACACTGCACAACTCAAATCTGAGGTGGACTGAGCAGGATATTATTATTCCCTTTTCCAGGTGAGCTTCCAAACATTACGTGGCTTTCTCTGAGTACCATAGCCAATAAATAAATACCTGACTTCTGGGAGGGTCTTCTCCCTATAAGATCACAAATATCTTTCACAGATTTACTATAAATTTGGTCATGCTACTTGATCGATGAGCAAACAAGGATAAAATCCTTGTTATGGTGTTATAAATTCATCAACTCTTTTTTCCTGCCATGCCCACCACCAACCTGGCCTAGATCTCTGTCATTGCTCATTATACACACTTTTTGTCTCCTGGGATCCATACCACATGCTTTCTCTTTCCCAACCTCATCCATTCTTCAGACAGCAGGCAGAATGGCCTTGGGATCCTTCCATAACACTCTCCTCTTAAGCCCCTCAAAAGTTTCCCATGATGATTTGAATAAAGTACATGGCCTTTAAGGATCTACCCTTAAAGTCTGAGCCCTGCCAACCTGAACAACCTCATCCTCTTCTTCCGCCTCTCCAACGTACCAAGTCTTCTTACATCTTGTTCCCTCTACCTACAACTCTGCCCCACTACTCTTTGTTTGGCTATTACTTCCCATTCTTTGAGAACCACCCTAAGGAAGCCACCCTCCTGTTCTCTGTCACAGCACCTAGTTTGTTTCCTTCACAGCACTTTACTCAAGTCCTAATTATAGTAGAAGCTCTCATATCTAATGTAACTGGGACTGGCAATTACATTATTTGAAAAGATGGATAAAAAGTGGAGAATCACAAAAAATGACTCATAGAAGATATTTTCTTTTAGTTTAAAACACCTAAGTGCACATGTATTTATCGTTTGATGTAGTGGGAACTTAAAGACACTTACAAAATAAATGTGAGTGCAGAATTTTCTAGATTTCCCCCCCAACTTTTATAGCTGTCTCACCCACACTTAATATTATAACACTTTGAATGATTCATCTTTAAGTCTTTCAAAAGTATTTGACTTAGTTTTCCAAGAAATAAAGCAACTTTCTTTTCACCAATATACATAATTTTTAATTACATTGCTAAACTTCAGTACAAACACAGAGGTATAAATAGGTTTAGGAGCTCTGATAGCATAGTGCCTAAGGCACTTGACTGCTAACCAGAAGGCTGGCGGTTCAAACCCACCAGCCACTCCTCGGAAGGAAGGTTGGGCAATCTACTTCCATAGTGATACTGCCTCGGAAACCCAAGGAGGGGTCGTTATGAGTCAGGGCCGACTCGACGGCAAATAACAACAACAACAACATAAATAGGTTTGCAAACAAATGTAATTGATTCTTAAAACATCTCCAACAAAATTGATGGCAGCAGAAATATATGGGCTGATGAGAAATATATTGGTTGGTCAGGAGCTTTCACCTTAGCCTTGGCCATGGGTGTCAGTGGGGATGTTGCACAGAGAGAACAGGGAATACAAGCTATTCCTGTGAGTGGTTTGAATGGAAGTTGGTGATGAGAGACTCCACTGCTTCTATTTGTTGTCTTGTTGGTTATCTGTCCCCCCTTATAGGCCATATGTTTGTGAGGGCATAGCCTCTTTGTTTTTCCCGGCATGCCTACCCAGAGCATAGCACTACCATTGGCATTGAGAGGCACAATCAGTGCCAAGTAAATGAATAAACAGGTGATTATTTTCTTTCCTAAAGTGATGGGCATTTGTTTTCTCATCCATAAGAGGATAGCCATGGAATACGCAAGCATGGTCAATTCCAGATCCAAATTCCATGACTACTAACCATATATATTTTATATTTCAAGTTCTAACTTCCTTCATAGGTTCCATACACACTTGAAAATATCATATTATTGTCTCCCCTCCCAAACCCCTCACACACACCAAACAACAACTAAGACTGCCATGTTACTACCTACCCTCCCACCTGGGACCATCAGTTGGTTCAAGAATAAACCCCAACTGCCTCCTCCTAGTGGGGGAAGGTAGGAAGACAGGTCAATTATGAGCAGTGGCATAAAAGAGCTGTGGTATCTCTTTGGGCACTGTGACAGGCCTGAGGTTGCTTTGAGAATGAGTATGAGGAGCTTCCATTCTGAAGATCTGAGACGGAAAGCTTAGGCCTGCTTTATTTCATCATTACTTTATTCCAACTCATAGCACCATGTAGCAGAGTAGAATTGCCCCATGTTGTTACAACATAGCATATAACATATCATAAAAACTAAAAACTCACTGCCATTGAGTTGAATCTAACTCATAGCAACCCCTTGGGTTTCTGAGGTGGTATCTTTATGGAAGCAGATTGCCCAATCTTCCTTCTAAGGAGTGGCTGGTGGGTTTGAACTGCTAGTCTTCTGGTTAGCAGTCAAATGCCTTGGGTACTATGTCACCAGAGCTCCTATAACATATCATGTCATACCATTCAATATGTCATATGTGATACAGTATGGAGCACTGAGCAAAATTTATTCTTTCTTTTTCCCCATTGCCTTGTGTTGGCTTTCTCTGGTCTCCATAGTTATGAGATCCAGAAAGCCAAAGTTAGGTGTAAGCCTCCAAGAAAGAAGCCTTCATGGGTCCTCCAACTCACAGAAGGCCACTGTGTCATTTGGGCAGCAGCCACATGGTAATAAGCATTTTTTTCTTTTTAATATAAATATATTCCTTTCCATATCTTCCTCACATATCTAAGGGATGAAATAGAGGCTTATTGAGAATTTGGGGACACTGGTTATGAGAATAATAACAGTGACAACAAATGATGATGGTGATGATTTCTAATATTACTAACAATTGCTAATATGTATTGCATCCTTTATGCTAGGTACTAGGCTATATATTTAACATTAATTAACTCTCTCTCTTTATCTTTCTCTCTTTTCATTGGATGAGGCTATGCTATTTATTTTTCTGAGATACATGCAAAGCCATAGAAGGCAGTGGAAATTGTGAAATTCCACAGGATGATAAAAGAAATTGCAAAGCAATGAGAAGCTGTTGAGGTTAATTGTCATAAGATCAAGAAAGTGCCAACATCAAAACTTGCAGAAAAGGTGTCAGTATATTGGAAGAAAATCTCACAGAGAATCATCAAGTGCATGAAAGATAATCTTAAATGGAAAAACGTGGACATTGATGGCTCTAACTTGAGAAGTGATTCAGAACATTTAGACTCTGAATGTTTGATTTCTTTTATATTTTCTTTTTTATTAAGACATAAGAGTGATATGTGAAAAGAAAACTCATTCCAAATAAGTCTAAAGCAGATTTTTCAATTTGTTTTGTTGCTGTTAGGTGTCATCGAGTCGTCTCAGACTCATAGCGACCTTATGTACAACAGAATGAAACACTGCCTGTCCTGTGTCAGTCTCATAATCCTTGCTATACCTGAGCACATCACTGCAGCCACTCTGTCAATCCACCTTGTTGAGGGTCTTCCCCTTTCTAATTGACTCTCCACTTTACCAAGCATGATATCCTTCTTCAGTAAATGGTCCCTTCTGACAACATGACCAAAGTAGGTGAGACAAAGTCTGGCCATTCTCTCTTCCAAGGAACATTCCGGCTGCACTTCTTCCAGGACAGATTTGTTAGTTCTTTTATCAGTTCATAGCACTTTCAGTATTCTTCATCAACACCACAACTCAAAAGCATCAACTCTTCTTCGGTCTTCCTTATTCATTGTCCAGCTGTCACATGCATACGAGGCAATTGAAAATACCATGGCTTGGGTTAGGCACTTCTTAGTGTTCAAGGAGACATTTTTGCTCATCAGCACTTGAAAGAGGTCTTTTGCAGCAGATTTGACCAATGCACTATGTTGTCTGATGTCTTGACTACTGCTTCCATTGGTATTGATTGTGGAACCAAGTCATATGAAATCTTGGACAACTTCAATCTTTTCTCCATTTATCATGATGCTGCTTATTGGTCCAGTTGTGAGGATTTTTGTTTTCTTTATATTGAGGTGTAATCCATATTGCAGACTCTAGTCTTCACTCTTCCTCAGTAAGTGCTTCAAGTCATCCTCATTTTCAGCAAGCAAAGTTGTGTTGTCTGCATATTGCAGGTGAGTCTTCCTCCAACCCTGATACCATGTTCTTCTTCATAAAGTTCAACTTCTCAGATTATTTTTCAATAGGTAGAAAATAAAAATTCACAGTGATTAAAAAATCATCTCATAATTTAATGGGCACTGTTTTATTTCTTTTTTAGAAGTAAGGAGAATAATATTATGTTCTTCAGTTGATGGCATTTTAGATTTGATGAAAACAACAACACACTTAGAACACTTTGCACTTAACATAGTCTGTTTGTTTATGTCCCTTCTTACCTCAGTAAGGTAAGATAATATATACCCACAGTAGCTAGCCTTCAAGATGGACCTCAATGACACCTATCTCCTAATTTTCACGCCTTTTAAAATTGTTTCTCACATTGGATAGGGATGACTTGTGTAACCAATAAGATATTGAAGAAATGATCCAGCGTGACTTCTGACATCAAGTCACAGAAACATTGCTACATTTGTCTTACTCTCTTAGACGACTTAAGCTCGAGGAAGCCAGATATTAAATCATGAGGGCACTCAAGGAGAGCTAAGCAGGAGGTCCATGTGATGAACAACTGAGTCCTCTTGACAACATCCAGCCAGAACCTGAGTCTTCCTATCAATAGCCATGTTAGGGTGCCATTTAAGAAGTGGACCCTCCAGTCCCAGGCAGCCCACAATATCTTGGCTACCATCTCATGTGAGATCTTGAGTCTGAATCACTCAGCCAAGTCATCCCTATATTTGTGCCCCATAGAAATTATTCAATAATAATTTTTTTTAAAGCCACTAGTTTTGTGATAGGCAGCAATAGAAAATTAATAAAAAACATACCCAAACCAAACCAAACTCTCTTCCATTGAGTCAATTCCAATTTATAACAACACCCACTGGGTTTCCAAGGCTGTAAATCTTTGAGAAAGCAGACCACCCCATCATTCTTCTGTGGAGTGACTGGTGAGTTTGAACCACTGACCTTTCATTTAGCAGCCAAATGCCATAACAACTACACCACCAGAGCTCCTTAATAAATACCATAAACATGATTTTAAAAACATAAATAAATAAAAGAAGAGATTTAGGTAAAAGCAACATAAAATTAAGAAAAATAAGTTGTAGACAATAGTGTGATAAATACCCAAAAGAAATGCTGTGGGGTTTTTGTATATATGCTAAAGATTGCTGTTGTGTGTGCTGTCAAGTTGATCATGACTCGTAGCAACCCCATGTGATAGTAGGACTGACCCATAGCCCCACTCCCCCCAACATTTTATTGTGCTTTAAGTGAAACTTGAAATAGCAAATTAGTTTTCTATTCAATAGTTCATGTACAAATTATTCCGTGACACTGGGTGCTTTGTCAGCAATGTGTCAGCACTCTTCCCATTTCTAAGCTGGGTTCCCTGTTGCCATTCATGTAATTCCCCCGCCCCTCCCTATCATCTTAACTTTGCTTTTGGGCAGATCTTGACCTTTTGATCTCTTATAGTCAATTGTTCTACCTGCCAAGTGTTGCTGCTTATTTTATAGGCCAGTCTATTCATCATGTGGCTAATAGGTAGTCTCTGGGAGTGGCTTCAGTTCCAAGTTAGAAGACTGTCTTAGAGCAAGAGTCTCAGGGGTTCCTCCAGTCTCTGTCAGACCAGTAAACCTGGGCTTTTTTTTTTTTTTTTTTTTTCAATGAATGTGAATATTTTTCTATATTTTCCACCCACTCTACTCAGAGCCTACTATTATATTCCTGGTTAGAGCAGTGGTAGCCAGGCACCATATAATTCTTCTGGACTCAGGTTAAAGAAGGCTGTGGTTCATGCAGGCCATTAGTCTTTTGGACTAATTACTTCCTTAAGTCTTTTGTTTTCTTCATTCCCCTTTGCTCCAGATGGGAAGAGACACATAGTTGTATCTGAGGTGGCCATTCGCAAGCAGACACTACTCACCAAACTAGAATGTAGAATATTATCTTTTTCTTTTTAATTTTTATTGTGGTTTGGGTGAAAGTTTACAGAACAAATTCATTTTCTATACAGCAGTTCACATATACTTTGCCTCATGACCTTGACTGCAATTTCCCACAATGCAACAGCTCTCCTCCCACTTCCTCCCCATAGTTACTTCTTCCCTTCTCATGCACTCTTGCTCCCCGAACTGTCTCCCTGTGCATTCACAACACTTCTATTCTCCTATGATTGATCTCTCCAAGGAATGTATCTACCTAATGTAAATGTTCAGCTCATATGCCTGTCTTTTGTTTGGTAGGAAGCCACAGGAGTGGGTTCAGTTCCAGACTTGAAGGGCAGCTAGGGGCCATAGTCTCAAGGGTTGCAGCAAATTCTATCAGACCAGAAAACCTGGTACTTTTTCTTATTATTTTGAGTTCTGTTCCACATTATTCTCCCACTCTATCCAAGATCTCCTACATAGATGCCCCTCTGAGTGGTTGACAGTAGTAGCTGGGAACCATCTAGTTCTTCTGGTCTCATAGTCATATAGGATGAGGATCACATGGTGCACTAATTGTTTCCATGCGTCTTTGGTTTTCTTCATTCTTCTTTGCTCTGGATGAGGAGAGACTCATCACTGCATGTAGATGGCCACTTGCAAG
>NW_006921747.1:7122646-7143386 GCF_000298275.1 Orycteropus afer afer
CTGCATCCTTTCCTTCAAGGCTCAGGGGTCCACGATTATCTTCTGTGTCTGTGTTAATTGGTTTCCCTTTTCTTTGTTGAAGAGGGTCTGTGCAATACTTCTGCCTAGTCTGCCATCTTGCCCCGCCTCCTAAATTCCTGCACTTCCAAGCTTTTAAGATCCCAGTCACTACTCACCAAAGCAGGATTTGGAACAATGTTTTTGTGTAGTATGTTATGTCAGTAGAGCTTGATGTCCCCTGCAATCATAGTCTTGAATCCACAGATCCAACTACTTGCTCCCTCTCGGTAGCTGACTGTGGCCAAGAAGTGACTACAACCTTGTCCCTTGTCAGTTCTACTATATATCTGGAAATTCTTACAGAACATATAAATACACTTGTAGAAATATTGTCTGCCAACCCTATACATGGTCATGGGCACACTCCCCCTTGTATAGACATACCTGATGTTCCAGCCTCTCCACCCATCTATCCACCCATATATCAATGTTTGTCATCACTGACAATGCAGTACTGTATGTACAAAAAGGTACATCTTTGTTGTCTGTACCTCCCATGCACCTCTCTATGTCTTCTTCCTCAATGCCATCATGTTGATTACTCACATTTGGTACATTGCCCTTCCCTTCACCCAAATCAATACTTGTCTCTACCTATCTAGAAGGTGTTCCCTCCCCTACCCCCTCCCCCAGTAACCAACAAAGTTTCATTTCATATACAAACCTTTCTTTGACTTTTTACAATAACAGACTGATACAATATTTGTCCTTCTATGACTGACTTATTTCACTCGGCATAATGTCCTTCAAATTCATCCACGTTATGCTGTGTTTTGCAAATTGTATGCTATTCTGTAGGGTTACATAGTATTCCATTGTGTGTATGAACCATAATTTGGTTATCCATTCTTCTGTTGATGGGCACCTAGGTTGTAGAACATTATCTTTATGAACTTTGTTATGCCAATTAACTAGATGTTCCTTGATCATTAAATCTTTTAATCTGTGTAACAACCCTAGAGGAATCCCTGGTTGGCAGAGATGACTAAGTGTTCCACTGCTAGCCAAAAGGTTGCTGGTTTCAACCCACTCAGTTGTATCTTGGAAGATAGGCCTGGTAATCTGCTACTGAGAGATCATAGTCATGAAAACCCTATGGAACAATTCTACTCTGTACACATGGGTCGCCATGAGTTGGAATTGCTCTGAAGGCAATGAACAACAAAAAGCACAATAACCCTAGAGGATGCACACTATTATTATCATCATTTTACAAAAAAGACCCTGAAGCCCAGTTGGGTAGGATCATAGAACTGGTAATGACAAAGTCAGAATTCAAAACCTACGTGTGTCTGATTCTTAGCAATATTCTGAATTACCTTTCAACATATCTAATTAATTTATTCAACATTTCATATGTGATACACCATGAAAAGAACAAAATCAGGGCCTCTGTCTTTAAGAGAAACATTCTGATGTGATAAAAGAGACAGACCCATGGTCCACAATAACAACAGTACAAGAGAAAATGTAATAAACTCTATAGTTGAAGTGTAACTTGTTCTGTACATTCAAAAGAAATGTATCCTGCTCATGAGGAAAGATAGGATGGACTTCTAAGGTGAGGGAATTCAAGGACAAGCATGGATTCAAAAGTCCAAGGCAAAAGTACCTAATACATAGCACACATGAACGCACACACACACATACACACACAGCGATTTTTTTGTCCTCCTATTATCCATGCCAAGCACTGTCACTACCTCCTAGTATTTTTTCCCATGGAGACCAGATGCAGTTTCAGACTCCTTCTCAACCCAGCCACCACTAATTGACCAGACTTGTTATGTGACACTGTCTCAGAGTGGTGAGAGAAGGAAATCTTAAAGCCTTCTTTTTATTGTCTCTCTCTGCAATGTCAGTCATCACTGTTTCCCACTTGCCTTCTTCTCACCTTCTTCAATGCTGAGACAGTTTAATATGTTTCTGTCCTCACCTAACTGGCTGTCATCTGGGCTTCAAGCTTCAAAGGCACCAAGTCTGCACACAGTACTGTGAAATCCATCCCTAGAATGCCTTGTGAAAGCAGAAATTACATGAAAAACATGGGCCTCTAGTAGGACTGTCTGCTTCCAGCTTTATCCAGATCAGGGAGGAAAGTGGGGAGAAGGAAATGCATCTTTGACCTCAGCTCAGCATGGGTGTGCAAAGCAAAGGCAGAAAGGGGATGCAAAGCATCTAGGGTACCCTGCTTGTGAGTCCACACACTTGGGGTCTAATCCACAGGCCCACCTCTGATTGCCTCTTGGTATCAACTTGCCAAATTCCCTCTTGTCTCTGGGCCTCAGGGTCCTCATTTGAACAAAGGTTTGGGTGCAGTTTCCTGCAGTTCTATTTTTCTATGATGATTCTTATCAGCACAGTGATAGAGAGAAAATGAAGTAAAGTCAGGCTGTGGACAGGGCAGAATTTTGATAGAGAAGCCAATAGTGGTCATGGCTCTAGTGCATTTGCTACTGTATCTGAAAACACAAAGGGGGACCCTGTAATGTAGAATTTTACTATATGAAGAGGGAACAAAAACAGGAATTTGGCAGTGGCACAGGTGTTTAACATGCTCACTGCTAACCAAAAGTTTGGTGGTTTAAGTCTACCCGGAGGCTCTTTGGAAGAATAGTTAACCTCTGAAAACATTGTGGAGCACAGTTCTACTCTGACACACATGAAGTGGTCATAAGCTGGAGTCAACTTGATCACAACTGTTTATTTTTTCTTTCTTTTAATATTCAACCATAGGTGTTTAGCCTCAGATGGCATCCCGAGGAGCTAGATGATATTATATGTAAATTGTAATAATAATACTACAGATAATGAAGGCATCATTTCTTGAAAAAAAAAAAAAAAAAACAACACCTCACTGCCGTCAAGTCAATTCTAATTCATAGCAAGTCCCATCGGGTTTCCCAGGCGGTAAATCTTTACAGAAGTAGATTGCCCTATCTTCCTTCCATGGGGCAACTGACGGGTTTGAACCACCAACCTTCTGGTTAGCAGTCAAATGCCTTAGGCACTGTACCACCAGAGCTCCTGCTGATTTATTTATTGAGCATTTATTAAACATTTGCATTACTAAACATATGCATTAGTTTATTTATTTTCCACAATGATCCAGGAAGTAGGTATACTACACTCTCATTAACAGATGGAGAAACCAAAGCTCATGGGAGATGGCATGACTTGTTCAAGGCCATACAGATATGGTAGATCTGGGATGAAAAATCAAGCCAGTCTGAACTTCAACTCCATGCTTGTAGCCATTTAGCTTTCAGAAAAGCAAACATAGGCAAACTAATTTCCCTCTTTACTCCCCATCCCACGTTGCTGCTATGGATTTCATCGCTGCCCTTTGCCATTCATCCCAATCCTTCTGGGCCCCAGTGGAACATCACCTCTTCTATGAACACGCCATCAGAATTTATTTATCCCTCTCTGGGCTCCCATAGCTCTTAGCTTGTAATTCCATTAGCACACTTAGCATTTTCTGCCTCCTGTTAGAGTTAATTGTGTCTGATTCTCCCTCCACTGTACACTCAAAGCAAGTTGTTTAGACTTCCATTACGGCACTTAGCATCTTGCATTAATGTTATTTGTGCCTGAGTTGGTCTCCCATCTGATCCTTCCCCTAAGAACAGGGGCTATGTCTGAGGAATCTTTGTGTATACCCAACACAGATGCATTGTAAGTGAGGCTGGTACATGTAGCTGGTTTCTTCATTCTGTCTAAACTGTTGACTATGAAACTCCACTGGTGTATTTTCCTTGCTCCTTTCTCATAGTCAGGTTAGTGTTAGGGTGATGCCAGGCAAAGAGCAGGGAATTCTGCTCTCACATGACTGGGGGTGGGTGGGGAATTGTCCTTAATTAGGCACATGCAGCCATTTTTCCTGCCCTACTTCTCTGCTTGGTCTTCTTTTCTCTGATGGAGACCTGTCTTTCCACTTTTGCCTCAAATGCAAGTTCACTTTATGGAAAGGACTACTTGTCCCCTCCTCTTGCTCTGGAATTAGTGACTTATTTCTTCCTTGAAAGAAAGGATCTGATCCCATGAGGGGGGTGGGTGATATTTATAGAAATTATTTTTTCAAGTGAGGGTGCTAAAGGGCCACCTAGAACACATAGGTTCACCTGCTTGTGCTTACTCCTGGCTAGGCACCTGAGTGGTTAACAGCACAAGTGTCAGGTCAGACCAAACCAAAAACCAAACTCATTGCCATCGAGTTAGATCCAACTCTTAGCGACCCCTCCTTGGGTTTCTGAGGCAGTATCACTATGGAAGTAGATTGCCCAATCTTCCTTCCAAGGAGTGGCTGGTGGGTTTGAACTGCCAGCCTTCTGATTAGCAGTCAAATGCCTTAGGCACTATGCCACCAGATTCAAATATCTCCTCCACTTCTTGAGTAAGTTAAGTAGTACCTATGGAACCTTTGTTTCCTACTCTGATGCAAACAGGAAGTTTGGTAGTACAAGGGTTAAAGCATGTGGTTGCTATCCAAAAGGTCAGTGGTTCCAACCCACCAACAGCACTGTGGGAGAAAGATATAGCAGTCTGCTTGGTAAAGATTCACAACCTTGGAAACTCTACGTGGCAGTTCTGTTCTGTTCTTTAGAGTTGCTATGAGTTGGAATCAACTCTATGGCAGTAGGTTAAGTTTGTGATAGAAATAATAATATTCCCCAGTTTATGGGGCTTCTCTGAGAATTAAATATGTTTAAAATGTGTAATTAGTACAGTTCCTGGTATGATAAATGACTATTATTCTTTTGTTGTAGTCACTACACTACTGTGGCTATATTGTTGTAGTTGTAGTTTTGTAAACATCATATAGTCAGTAGAGAGATTAGAACAACTTGCTGACAGTTGAAATTTTATCTCTGCAATTAGTAGGAAATGCAGAATCACATGGAGTTTATAGTTGGGAACTTAAGAATAGCTGTAGTTAAGTTTCTGCTTAAAAATAACTCATGTGCTTTTACACTATCAGAATAGAAAGTGATTTAGAGAACATATTTATCAATTGTGCCATTTTACAGAAAACTCTACAGATATCTGTATTGGTAAAATGACATTTCCAGGGTCAATCTGCCAAAAATAAAAAAAAAAACTGGGGCTCAAACCCAGTTGTCTTATGACCTCAGTCCAGCATTGTTATTGTTGTTTACTGCTGTTGAGTCAGCCCTTGACCATGGTGACCCCTGTGCACAACTAAACGAAACACTTCCTCAGTCCTTCACCATTCTCATGATTGGTTACTGATTAGACAGTGTTATCTTGTGCTCCATAGAGTTCTCATTGGCTGAATTTTGGAAGTAGATCACCAGGCTTTTCTTCCTAGTCTTTCTTAGTCTGGAAGCTCCACTGAAATCTGTTCTGCATCACAAGAACACACAAACTTCCACTGGCATGGGTGGTGGTTGCACACAGGTGCATTAGTTGGAAATCAAACCTGGGTTTGGGAGAATTCTACCACTGAGCCACCACTGCCCTCTAGTCCAGTGTATCTCCCACTGTCTCTTGTGCTACTTTTCCTTTCTTTGATGACTAAGTCCAGCCCTTCATCTGGACACTCTACTGACTCCCACCCCAGATAAGGTCAGCTTTGCAGCCCTGGACAAGTCATGTCACACTTCTGACCCACAAGTTTCTTACCTGTGAAATGTCAATGATAAATACTTGTCTCACGGCATTGCTATGACGAGTCATCAAGCTGCCTGCATTTGAATTCTGGCAACTGCCACCTGCAGTATGAGCCTTTGTCTGCTATTTATTTTGCAGGCCTTCAGCTTTCCCACCACCCTGCATCGCCTGATGTTTAAAGATGGTGGTAACACATCTTGCTACACAGACATTGCTTAGAAGAGTCTATTTGTTTATGCAGTTTCCACTCTGTTCTGTCTGTCTCTTGATGCCATTCCTGCATGTACTAAATTGGCTGAAACTAATGTGCCAATGTCCAGACCTCTGGTAGCACAGTGGATAAGGGACTTGACTGCTAAACAGAAGGTCAGTGGTTCAAGCCTACCAGCTACTCCACAGAAGGAAGACTGGGTGATCTACTTCTGTAAAGATTTACAGCCTCAGAAATCCAATGGTGGTCGCTATGAATCAGAAATGATTTGATGGCAGTGAGTTATTTTATTTATTTCTTTTAAAATGCGCCAATGTCTATATTAGTGTTGAGGTTTAAAAATCTAGACCTTTGTTTCAAATGCTGCTGATGAAATAATGATCTGGCATCTGGGGTAAGCTTCAATCGTACAGAACACAAGGAAGAACACTGGAGTTGTCCATCTCCATGATAAGAGACCAGAGCCAAGAACAAGCATAACTGGAGAGATGAGATGTAGTGAGACCTTGGGCTGAAATCTCTGAAACTGTGGGAAGAGATACAAACCCTGACCCATCAGGGAATGCTTACTCAGGAAGCACACTGAACAATTGCTCTGCCCTAAATATGCACTGCACTCTACCACCTCCTGAGTTTGGTTCATGCTGTTCCTTCTGCCATCCTCTACTATTTAAAATCATATAGGACTTTTTTTTTTTTTTGTCATTTGAAATGTACTTTTTATAACTGCCAGCTTGCTGATTCATCATAGCAATGCCATGAGACAAGTATTTATCACTGACATTTCACAGGTAAGAAACTTGTGGGTCAGAAGTGTGACATGACTTGTCCAGGGCTGCAAAGCTGACCTTATATGGGGTGGGAGTCAGTAGAGTGTACAGATGAAGGGCTAGACCTGGTCATCAGCTGCCTGCATTTGAATTCTGGCAACTGCCACCTGCAGTATGAGCTTTAGTCTGCTATTTAGCCAGTCTGTGCCTCAGTTATGAGCCCTGGTAGCACAATAGTTAAGTGCTTGGCTGCTGATAGAAAGGTTGACAGTTTTAACCTACTCATCTGGTCTGCCAGAGAATGAGTTGGTAATCTGCTCCTGTGAATATTGTTGTTGTTGATAGGTGTCATTTAATTGGTTCTGACACATAGCAACCCTATGTGCAACAGAATGAATCACTGGTCATTTTGGCACCATCTTCTTCACAATTGTTACTGTGTTTCAGCCCACTGTTGTAGCTACTGTGTCAATCCATCTCATAGAAGATCTTTTTTTTTTTTTTTTTTTGCTGACCTTCTGCTTTACCAAGCATGATGTGCTTCTTTAGAGGCTAGTCCCTCTTCATACCATATCCAAAGTGTGTGAGATAAAGTCTGCCATCCTTGCTTCTAAAGAGCATTGTGGCTATACTTCTAAGAATTATGGTATTGGCAAAGAATATTGAATATACCATGGATTGTCAGAAGAATGAACACATGTGGCTTGGAAGAAATACGGCTTGTAAAGATTATTGTTGTTGTTGTTGTTTGCTGTCGAGTCGGCCCCGACTCATAGCGACCCCTCCTTGGGTTTCCAAGGAAGTATCACTACGGAAGTAGGATTGCCCAGCCTTCCTTCCAAGGAGTGGCTGGTGAGTTTGAGCCGCCAGCCTTCGTAAAGATTACAGCTTAGAAAATCCAAACCCATTGCCAAACAGTTGATTCTGACTCATAGTGACCCTCATTGGGTTTCTGAGGCAGTAAATATTTACAGAAGTAGATTGATCCATTTCCTTCCACAGAGCAGTTGGTGGCAGTTCTACTCTGTAACATGACGTCACTATAAGTCAAAGTCAATTCAATGGCACTCAACAACTTGATGCCTCAGTTTCCTCATCTGCAAAATGGGAGTCATCAGTCTTGATCTCAAAGGACTGGAAAGAATAAATGAAGGATTATGTGCAAAGTGCTTAGAACAGTGACTGGCACATAATACCTGCTCAGTAAATGTTGCTATAGAAATGAAGCTTGAATTCTCTCTGTTCCAAGGCACATCAGAATTGCTGAGAAATCTTATTCTGACTTTTAGTAAATAGATGCAATTTCTGCCTCTTTTAGACTCTGTAATTATTTGTACTTTGTTAACAGTACACAGTATATTCTGTCGTGCACTGGAGATTTCTGTAAACTTGTTTTTCTCACCCCACCCTCCCTTAGCTTGTGACAGCAGTGGGATCAGAGTGAAAGCTCTGACATGAGCATATTCCCTGCAGTGCCCGGCATGGCACCTACTGCCAAAGAGGAAGTCAGCAAAGGCTGTTCATGCTGACTCAGTTGAACCTAAAATCCACTTCCCTCTAAGTACTAGAATGTTAATACTGGACAGGCTTTGTAGAGATCAGCCTATCCTAAGATGATTCTGCAAAACTGAGGCTGCTGGGAGCCAGAGAAGGAAAGATGCTTGTTTAAAGTCACACAACATGTTAGTGGCAGAATTAAGTGTAGAAACTTGATCTCCTAATGACTAGCAGCTCTGGGTTCCTCCCAAAGCACCAGGCTACATATTTCTCTCCATGCATTGGAGGGAGAAAGTAGCCCCTATCCCTTAAATAAAGAGAGCAGGCTGGATAAAGCTTAGCACATGGCTAAGCTTCACTTAGGAATGAACTGCTGGAGAAGGACATCATGTTTGGTGGAGTAGAGGGCCAATGATAAGATAGATTGGCATAGTAGCTGCAGCAATGACTCCTCTATGCTGTTGATGGTGAAGATGAGGCAGGACCTGGCAATGTGTAGCCCTATTGTACATAAGGTCATCATACATCAGAGTTGACTTCACAGCAACAACAATAACAAAGGCTTCAGCATCAGTATTGCTCAAGGAATGGAGATGTATTAGGAACCTATATCCAAAAATCTACCAGGGTAAAGGACATGACTAAATTACGTAGCCAATAAGGTAAATTTTCTGAACTGCCTTGGTGTTTCTCTGTTAGATGTTGGATCAGGAGGCGGCTAGTGAGTCTTGAGAGTGCAATAAATGTATTAAATGCAAATCTTTCATTAGTTCTCATCTGCTTTCTATTTTACATGAAATCTAAGCCAGTACGCACAAACCTTGAGCTTGGGAATATCTTCTTCATGTTGGCATTTGTACATAGAACGTATTAAAATACATGTTCCCTTTACTTATAGGCCATTCTTACAGTTCTCTTTGTATTAGATAAACCTTCTAAGGATGACAAAAGGTAAAATCCTTATCAGCATCACAAAGACTCTTCTCAAGAGACTACTGTCATGTTTTCTCTCTGTGTTGAGGTTTTAGATAATGTTTAAAATGTACAGTGAGTCAGAGATAATTCAGCACTGGTCAGCAAGTCTAGATCAGCAAGATGTTTCTGGTACTGTCAAATCTTGTCTTTCAAACTGAGATAAGGTAAATAAGTCTAAAGATGATAATCTCCCCACCATTTCAGTTGCAAATGCCTCTGGGGAGAAGGACCAGGGAGAAGTTCCACTCTCCACCAGCAGAGGGTGAAATGTCAAAGCACCGTAAGAGGGCTAAACCTGGGGAGGGGCCTGCAGAGGCCTACATCCTCATGTCCTGTTCAGAGAATACCCGAAGCTACCCTTAACCACAAAATGAGCCTCAGAAAATGGGACTGCTTTCCAAGTTATGGTAAGTGAGAGGTGATCATTCACAACCTAACCTTCCTGGGGAGAAATATCAAGATGGCCAAGAACTCTGATCTTGGGGCTTTGGGAGAGGCCATCATCTCTTTTATCTTCACACCCAATAGATGAGCTTTTGAAATATTGTTAATGTCCTGGATTAAAATGTGCTTACTCACTCACTACTATTGATTCGGTCCCAACTCATAGCGACACCTTCTTGGGTTTCTGAAGGGGCATCACTATGGAAGTAGATTGACCAACCTTCCTTCCGAAGAGTGGCTGGTGTATTTGAACTGCCATCCTTCTGGTTAGCAGTCAAATGCCTTAGACACTATGCCACCAGAGCTCCATAAAAAGTGCTTGTAACTCTTAAACATGAAGGTGAGCTGTTGCTAGCTGTCTTCGAGTTAGCCCTCAATTCATGTGGACCCCATAAGCAACACTGATCCTGCTGGGTTGTGGATTAGACTGTTGAGATTCATAGGGTTTGTTGTTGTTGTTGTTATGCGCCATTGAGTTGTCTCAGACTCATAACAACCCCTCCTTGGGTTTCCGAGGCAGTATCTCTACTGAAGTAGATTGCCCAACCTTCCTTCCAAGGAGTGGCTGGTGGGTTTGAACCACCAACCTTCTGGTTAGCAGTCAAGTGCCTTTGGCACTATGCCACCAGAGCTCCTCCATATGGTTTACTATGGATGATTTTCTGAAGTAGATCTCCAGGCATTTCTTCCTAGTTCATCATAGTCTGGAAGCTCTGCTAAAATGTGTTCAGCAATATAGTAACACAAAAACCTGCACTGACAGATGAGTAGTGGATGCATTGGCCAGGAATTGAAACTGAGTTTTCAGCATGGAAGGCAAGAATTTTCCCACTAGACCACTACTTCACACACAAATGAGCTAGGAGAAGTAAAAGAGTCTTTTCCAAAGAAAATTCACCCAGAAGCCATTTGTAAGCATTGATTAACTTGATGGTAAATATTTGTTTCCTTTTGATTATTGTTGCCTTTGAGTTGGCCGTGACTCATGGCGAACACATGTCAAGCAGAATGTTTAAATGTGTAAAATGTTGCCAAGTTCTGTGTCATTTTCATGATTGTTGGTATGCTCAAGTTCACTATTGCAGCCACTTTGTATTACGAATGGCTTCCAACTTAGGGGCTCATCTTCCAGCACTGTATCAGACAATGTACTGTTGTGGTCCATAGGGTTTTCATGGACCAATATTTGGAAATAGATCACTAGGCTTTTCTTCCTAGTCTGCCTTAGTCTGAAAGCTCCACTGAATCCTGTGCACTATGAGTGCCTGTGCTGGTATTTGAAATACCAGTGGCATAACTTCCAGCATCATAGTAACACACAAGCCACCACAGTATGACAAACTGACAGAAGGGTGGTCATTTGATTATTAGGACCAATTATTATTATATCAATCTATACACTGGTTTAAAAATAGACTGTTGGAAAAAACAAAACAAAACATTTGATTAGGCATAGTCTTTGTGTTCAAAGGGCTCACCCACCATCGTACTGTTACCACACATCATGTACACAGCTAACTGGCATTATCTTATCATTGTCTTGTCTTAATGAGCTACTTTTTTCAGTACCTGTGATTGATACAGATGTCCAAACTGTTCCACAGATGAGCCTTTATGTATGCTGAACACATACATACCCTTTGGGTGGCATTTCTAAATTTAAGTTTCCCCTGGGCATGATGGAGCTGACAGGATACACTGAATCCCATTACTTACAAATGATAGCATTTTCTCCATGTTTATGGAAGTAGTAGAGATAAAGATAAAAAGTAAATTGACCTATAAATTTTGATGTATAGTGAATTAATAAGATTGGTTTCTCTTTTTGTTCTTGTTTGTTTTTCCCTGTTAAATGTAAGCATTATCTCCACTTTTAAAAGAAAACTTCAGTCTCTTTTTTTTACCGAATGTTCTATCAGCCTGTAACATCTTAGGCTGTCACTTTCTACCTCCTACTAACATAATAAGCACCCACTGATGCTGTTGAACTATAAGTTCCTTGAAGTCAGAGACAATTTTACATGGATAAGAAACAAGTCTGCAGGTATCTCCTGCTCTAGTCCTAGAGGCAGTACTCTGTTGTGCAGGATCAGCAGATGCATGACACACATTTTCCCCTCTTCCACACCCAGGGCAGACATCATTAATTGATTATGGCATTCTTTCAAGATGAGCCCAGTCAAGGTCTCAGAGCCTTCATCATCAGCATTCTTGGAAGCCACTACCAATTCATCAGAATTGACAAGGTTGATATAAAAACTATTTTCTGGCCTGGCCTTATTGGTTAAAAGCAAAGGCTTTGGAATTGGACTGACCTGAATTCAAATTCCACACTTACTTGGTGTGTGACCTGGAGTGCAGTTAATCAAATACCCTAAATCTTGGTTTTCTCTGTTGTCAAGTGATCAGTGGATCTCACCTTACAAATATAAATTTAGCATCACCTTCTCAGAAAAAGAAAGAAAAAAAAAAGGAGCTCTGGTGGTGGTATAATGGTTAAAGCATTTGGCTGCTAACCAAAAGGTCAGAGGTTCAACCCCACCATTTCTCTGTGGAAGAAAGATGAGGCAGTCTGCTTTTGTAAAGATTTATAGCCTTGGAAACCCTGTGGGGGCAGTTCTACTCTGTCCTGTAGAGTCGCTATAAGTCAGAATTGACTTGATGGCTGTGGGTTTGGTTGGGTTTGGTTTGGGTCTCAGAAATCTCTGTTTACATAAGACTAAGTGTAGGTGCCTCACCTCTGAAATTCCTTGTACTTGCTCTTCATTGTCCTTGCTGTTGTTGTTGTTATGTGCCGTTGAGTCAGACCCAACTCATAGCGACCCCTCCTTGGGTTTCCGAGGCAGTATCACTACAGAAGTAGATTGCCCCATCTTCACCTTGAAGAGTAATTGGCTCATTTCTTATTTTTCCCTGTTGGAGTATAAGCTCCTTTAGAGCAGAAACTATATTGTGTTCACAACTATATTTCCAGAGCCTTAGCAGAGGGCTAGGAAGCCCTTGTGGCACAACAGTTAAGCGCTTGGTTGCTAACTGAAATGTTGGTCGTTCAAACCCACCTAGCAAGTCCACAGGAGGAAGAACTGGTGATCTGCTCCTATAAAGATTAAAGCCCAGAAAACCCAATGGGATAGTTCTACTTTGTCACATGGGGCTGCTATGAATTGGAATCAACTCTGTGGCATACAACAAGCAGAGAATTTAGCACTATAAATAACTAAAAAAACGTAGCAACATTAACACATAAAAAACACTTAAAAGTCTAGGAATATGATAAAGGCTCAATATATAATCATTCTTTTTCATATTTATTTTTATTACTGTTATCCATAACTTTGAGACTCAGAGAATGAAGTTCACTATGGAGCTTTTAAATATGTATGAATCTACTTTGAATTGCCGTTACTCTTGGGTTGCCAATAGTGGCAAAGGTATCTTTAATTCTTCAATCTTGAGAGAGTGCATTCCTTGAGACAGGACTAGAGTCCTTTCTTAGGCCCATAAAACCTAGCACTAGGCCATATACTCAGTAGGCAGCTTTGAGTAGGTTTTGGGCCATATCTACCATCTTTGCTAACATGGGTCCATACCAACATGCCTCACCAGGAAGAACTTTGCTGACACAATCCCTTCAGGGACCTATATTAGTTAAGGCTCTTCTGAGTTATTGGGGCCCCACCATTCTCTTTTGAGTATCTATGGTCAAAGTGGTAGCCAAGGAGTTCTGGGATAATCACTTACTGCAGTGGTTCTCAAACTTCAGCATGCATCAGATTCACTGAAGGGCTTTTTCAAACACAGATTGCTGGGCTCTACCCATAGAGTTTTTTAATCACTAGGTTCTGAGGTGACGTAGTGCCTAAGGCACTTGACTTCTAACCAGAAGGCTGGTGGTTTAAACCCACCAGCCACTCCTCATAAGGAAGACCCTGCATAATCTACTTTCATAGAGATACCACCTCAGAAACCCAAGGAGGGGTTGCTATAAGTCAGGATTGACTCAATGGCACTGAGTTTGGTTTGGGTTTTTCTGGAGGTCTGAGGTGGGGCTCCAGAATTTGCATTTCTAACAGATTCCCAGGTGATGCTGATACTGGTACCATTCTTTGAGAATCACTGACTAATGAAATAAGGAAGATAAAAGAGGATCACTCTTGAGTAGAGAAGAAACCATATATTCCATTTAGCAGTTCCTAGAGTGGCTATCATCTCCATCTCAGTCCTGAAAGCTCTATTTGCAACCAATTCTAATTAAAATCAAGGAAATTTCCATGTAAATATCAGCTGCAGGACCTTGCTGAAGGAGTGGAAAAAAAAAAAGGGCTTCTAAATTTTACTGATGGAGTTTGCATTTTTTCCTTCTTTCTCAGTTGACAACTAGCGAAATGACTTGATACTTTAATATCTCACAGTTAATATCATGCTTTTGCAGTGTACTTTATGCTTTTCCAGAATACTTTCATAGATATTATCACATTTGATTCTTATAATAACTACTTTAGGGTAGACGGGGAGAGATTAGCATCTTTGTTTTAATGACAAGGCAACGAGGAGACAGATGGGTGTCCAGATTCATAGAGTGGGTGCATGGAAGAGTACATACACTAGGACTAAGAATCCCTGAATCCTTGTCTAGTCTCTTTCTATGATAGCACATGGTCTCTGATGAGAGTCAGTTCTGGTTTTGAGCTCCTTCTGTGTATTGAACATTCATTTCTTTCAGATGGTTATGGATTCCTTGAGCTACAAGACATCATATGGTAAACAGATGATTCTCAGGCATTTGGGGATATACACTTCATCGGGAGTCTCAGAGAAGCTTTGAACCCTTTTCTAAAACTTATATAGATATGTGAATATATAATACAATTTACATATAATTTCAGCTTAAAGTCCAGGGCTGTCATGTTGCATATTGCTAGGTTCATCATTCCCAGTGAATGAATTGTGGCTCCATGAAATCATTCCTAACTATGGAAGAAGTGCAGAGGCCATATACTCACTTTGGTTTGTTGGCTGGTTGATTCATTAGTTAGTCTTGAAATTTTTAACAGATGAAGAAACTGAGATTTAAGAACTTAAATGATGATTTTTAAGGCACCACAGTCAAGCAAAGTTAGAACTAGAGTGGAAACTAGGACTTCTGGTAAGTGACTTGGTATTATGGAAAGAGAATGGCTTTGGAGTTAGGGAATATTTCAGTCAGTCTTGGCTTTTGTCATTTATTGGCTGTTGGAATTTACTTAACCACTCAAATACTCAGTTTCCCCATTTTACAAATGGCAATCAGAAAACCAAATCCTGTTTGAACCAGAGCTTCAAGCCAGTTCATTCTGGTTTGACACCCTGCTGAGAATTTGCATTCTCACCCCATCTACTGAATCAGAATCTACATTTTAATAAGATCCACAGATGATTCTTACAGTTGCCCAGGTCTTGTTACATATAGATTCTGATTCAGTATATTTGAGGTGGAAAGACAAATTCTCAGCTGAGGGTTGAACTAGAATGAACCAGTTCAAAACCCTAGTTTGAACACTGTATTCTGAAAGATGTTTTAATCTAAGGATTAAATGAAAGAATACATGATAAATGCCAATACAAATTATGAAACCCAGTAAATATCAATTTCATTTTCTCAGCTCAATTTCATGTGTAACAAATGGATAAAGTTTCCTTTCTCTTAGGACAGGTGGGCACCACTTCCAGGTGACCAAAGGCCATAATCCTCAGGTGCTCCAGATTGTATAAATCTATAAACAGTGTCTTCACTTTGACTGTGCTTAGGTGATCTGATATTCCTTCAAGTGCTTCCTCCATTTTCCCAAGTCTACCATCAGGGACATATGTCCCCTCTCTTAGCACGGGTGCAAGTATAGGAGGGGAAAAAAAAATCTTACCAAAGGGGAAGAAAGCCCAGGCTACAGGAGTGCCTAGTTTGCCCTACATTTTACAACACTTATTTCAGCTTGTGCAAGAATCATTCCTCATACTGCAAAGGAGCCACATTATTATAATTTCTGAGCTCCAGAGGGGCAATGATTTTCACTCTAATTCTGCATTCTGTATTTGTATTTAATTCACATTTAAAGTTAAGCAGAATTTACAGGTCAGTTCACTCTATACATTTCATTTTGTATCTTGCATTAAAAAGCGAAATCCTTGTTTTAGCTTATTATAGATCCTAGAATGCCAGGAGTGGAAGGAACCATGGGCATTTACTCTAACCCCCTGATATCACTTGTGGGAGGAGGATGCTGTGGGATAAGGGACGGGGGAGTGTTGTACCCCATATCACACAGTGAGGGTGAGTCAGAGGCAGAAGCAGCACTTGAACTTACATTTTCCTAACTCTAAATTTAGAGTCTTTGCCATATTTTCCCTGACCTGCTTTGGATCTTAAGAAGTTAGAAAGGCAAAACATTTGTAGTAGTATTTTGTCATTCTTAGTTTCCTCCTGTAGTTGTTGTTTGCCATCAAATTGATTCCAACTCATACAACCTTTTAGGACAGGGTAGCACTGCCCCATAGTTTCCAAGGCTGCAATCTTTATGAAAGCAGACTGCCACATCTTTCTCCCAGGGAGTAGCTGGTAGGTTCAGCCTGCCAACTTTTTGGTTAGCAGCCAATCACTTGACTACTGCAGAACGAGGGCTCCTTAATTTCCTGCTAGTTGTATTATTTTCCTAAAAGAAATTTGGTGAACAGTGGAATAAGCATACACAATCATTTTTCCATTTTAAATGAATGGTTCTACTTCTGTCTGCTGCCTTTATAGGCCTTCCATTACTTTCATCCTCACTCACACTTCCGCTATTGTATGGACAAGAACTCATCTTTCTCCCCAGTATCAGGGGCCAAGTCACTTCCTGATGAGCTCTTCAGTCTATCAATAGACATTACTCCACAAACAGGTCCACCTGTTCCACCTTACTGAATTTCTAGAAGTTTCCTTACAGAGGAGGTGTTTCCCTAAGAAAGGCTCTAAGCCATCCTTTGGAAAATGAGTGAGATTTCCAGACTCCTTGACTCTAGATAACTGGCTTGATGGGATAAAATAACCAAAATGTTCAACATACAAGGATGAGTTTGAAGGTTACTGATCTATCTGAGGACTCAAACCTCGTTTGTCCAGTGACTCACAGGTGACATGGCCCCACCTTTGTGAACCTTGGGAAAAATCTGCACCTTAAAGGATACACTGCTTTTATTAATTTTGTTAGCAGAAAAGAAGGAAAACAGTTTAAGCCAAGCTATGTTTCTGATAGTCTAGTGAGGTCACAGCTATGTGTTATCTCAGTCTGCACAGAGAGACAGCTGCATGAACTTTATTAGGTCATTTTCCAGATATGGCTCTGTTATGAGCATTCTCAGGAAATGAGATCTTCAAGAGAGTAGTTAACAAATTTCTCTTAAAAGTGGCTAAATAATTGTGAATATTTTGAAGAGAAAACTTCCTAGTTGATTCCATACATAACGCTGCTTTTGTAAAAAAAGGTAAATGTATATAACTCCTGGGTAGTACTAATGATTAATGTACATACTTCCAACCAAAAGATTAGCAAATACACCCAGCACGCCTCAGAAGAAAGGCCTGGCCATCTACTTCTGAAAAGTCAACCATTGAAAACTCTGTGGAGCAGTTCTACTCTGACACACATGGAGTTACCAAGAATCAGAACCAACTCCATGGCAACCTTTCTTTCACTTGGTCATTGTGGTAGTGTCACAGGTTAACATAAATACTTTCAGAGCTGTTGTTGTTGTTATGTGCTGTCAAGTCGGACCTGACTCATAGCAACCCCTCCTTGGGTTTCTGAGGCGGTATCACTGTGGAAGTAGATTGCCCAACCTTCCTTCTGAGGAGTGGCTGGTGGGTTTGGATTGCCAGCCTTCTAGTGAGCAATCTAGTGCCTTAGGCACTATGCTTTCAGAGCTAGGCACTTTATTTTATATATTTTTTCTATTTTCCTTAAATTCTTGTAACAGAATTTTGGTCATAGTAGATACGTGATAACTGGTTGCTGACAGATAATCTTGAGCACTGGTGAGTATGATAACCAATATATCATGAAATAGTAGATTGTGTTGCTTGTTTTTATTTATTTTGGTCTCCAGACAATTTCATATTAGGTGAGCCTATAGTCTCTACAGGATCTTCCCTCCTTATGGGTTGTCATTCCTCCCTTTGTCAGCAGCCATGCCCTCTTCCTCCAATCCACACTTCTTGCTTCCCTTATATGACATCTGTTGTTAACAAATTCAATAACTGAACTTATCAAAGCACTGCAAAACCAAACCCATGGCCAGGAAGTTGATTCTGACTCATAGCAGCCCCCATTGGGTTTCTGAGGTCGTAAATCTTTACGGAAGTAGATTGCCCTGTCTTCCTTCTGTGGAGTGCTTGGTGGGTATGAAGTGCCAATTTTCTGGTTAGCAGTCAAATGCCTTAGGTACAGGGCTACCAGCACTTCTTATGGAAGCACTCAGCTCACACTTATGCAGACTTTACAGTCAACAGGCATTTACCTGCATGTTACAAGAGTGATGCACTTCATCTGGTTTAGAAAACTTTTTATTCTGCATCAGGTATTAGAAATTTTTCCAAAAATTTAAGATTATTTAGTTTGGCATGTTTGGTTATTGAACTTGTGTGTTATTACATCCTTACCTAGAAAATTTAAATCCTAGACTTGATCCATCTTACCCTCCATCCTAGGCCCACAAAGATTTCTAGTCCATACATCTTCACATTTTTTGCAACTGACAAATTTTAAACCTAACAAGTCATTGTTAGATAATCTATGCTGTTTCCCAGTTGTTACTACACTCCATACATAAATCTTGATTTCCTTGATAACCATAATAGGAAGTGGGCATTCTTAGTTGAGGAAATAATTTGAGCAAAGGCAGGGCAGCTAAAAGCATGTGGGTTTTGAGAAGAAGTGGTGGTAGGCAGTGCTACTATCTGTTTACGGGAGAAGAACAGAGTATATCAAGAAAATTTGAGGGGAAAAAATACGAAGATAAACTCAAATAACAGACATAAAGAGAAAAATATGAAATTTTAAGCTGCCATGGATATCCACTGTAGGTAGGAGACAAAATAAATTGCCTGGTCTAATGTATACTTTAGTCAGCTAGCTCTGTAGGGTCTTATGAAGTAGAAGTAGGTGGCTGAGTAAAGATCAGAGGCAAGAATGATGATTAAGGTTCCAGATATACCAGTACACCCACTCTCTCTAATCCTAATCACAAGGATACAAATCACATCTATTTCCATTATACTTGGGCAATATTAGGAAAAGACTAAAAGACCAGAAACAAAGTCTAGATAAAGTGTCAAGCTTCCAGATAAGTAAGATGGCTGATGACACACCATTTTTTCCCAAAAAGAATAGGAATCAGCAGCCCACATTTCCAGGGATCCAAATAGCCTATTTACATACTTCCTGAGAAAAAATGGAATCCACCATATAGAGGCTCACCTGTATTTTCAGTGGAAAAGGCAAAGCCATCAGGCACACAGACACAATGGTTCATTTTGATTTTTTACTTCTTTAAAACAGGCTTCTAGCATGATATCAACAAGCCCTGGTTGCCCAATAGTCAAAGTACTTGGCTGCTAATGGAAAGTTTAGCAGTTAGAACCCACCAGCCACTCCACAGAAGAAAGAGATGGCAGTCTGAAGAATAAAGGGAAGGTCAGCATAAAATGATCCTGGCAGAAGGTGGCACTGGGAGGAGGACAAGAGTTAAAGGCAACAAAGGTAAGTACTATATTACATACACAATCCTGCAATAACAGTAATAACAACAATCTAGGAGTGGATACATAGATACACATTCAGTTGGAATAAGAGTGGGAAGACAAATGGGACTACACAAATGAATATATATAGGTCTCACAGAGGATCTTTCTTCCTATGTATTTATAAGTGCTGCAAATATATCCATGAATATAGTAGAGTATTCAGGGGCAAAGTTGTGAAAACTTCTTAGCCATAACCAAACACCTTGAGGAAATGAGTCTCTGGGCATGGTGGGTGGTGATGATGGTGGCTCAGGACCATTGTCTTAGGGGACACTAAGGTCAATTGGCATAACATAGTCCACAAAGACAATATTCTACATTCTACTTCATTGAGTAGTGGCTGGGGTCTTAAAAGCTTGTGAGTGCCACCTAAGGTGCAACTATTGGTTTCTCCCCATCTGGAACAAAGAAGAGTGAAGAAATTGAAGATGCAAGGAAACAATTCATCCAAAGAACTAATGGACCATGTAAACCATAGCCTCCCTGACCCTAAGACCTGAAGAACTATATGGTGCCTGGCTACCACTGCTGACAACTCTGAAAAGGATCACATTAGAGGTCATGGATAGAGTGGCAGAAAATTGTGGAACAAAATTCAAAATTAAAAAAAAAAAAAAAAAAAAGATCAGGTTAACTGGTCTGATAGAGACTGGTAAACCTCCAAGATGATGGCTCTTAGATACCCTTCAAACTTGTAACTGAACTCACCCTTGAGCTCAACTGTCAGCCAGACAGGGCTATAAAGTAAAGAATAATACCAGGGAGGTAAGCACTCATTGGAACAATCAACCATCTGAGCTCAAAAGGGCAGCATTTGCCCAGGGATAAAGCTAAGAAGACAGAAAGGGATAGGAAAGAAGGACAAAGGGTAATGTAAACACAGGGAGGAAATAGGAGGAATGCTATTACATTGTGGGGATTGCAATGAATGTCACAAAACAAAATGTGTACAAATTGTTGAATGGAAAGCAAACTTGCTCCATAAAATTTCACCCAAATTCCAAATGGGAAAAAAAAAAAAAAAAGATTACAGCCTTGGAAACTCAATGGCACAGTTCTACTATGTCCTATCATCTTGCTATGAGTTGGAATCAACTCTACAGTGAAACGTGTTTGGTGTAAACATGATTTCACCAGTTCACTACTTTTCTGAGCATTTGATTCCTTAGTTTACTGGACTCTATCAACACTGACTGGGTTTTACCCCTTTCTCCTGCTCTTCTGGCCTGCTACTCTGTGCTACGCCCATGCTTACCTTGCTCCCAGAGACCCGGTCCCTCTTGGGAGGGTAACAAGGGAAAGTGTTCAGTGCAGATCAGTGAGTAAGCACCAGCC
>NW_006921747.1:7146662-7159832 GCF_000298275.1 Orycteropus afer afer
GAGAAGGATGTCATGCTTGGTAGGGTGGAGGGTCGACGAAAGAGGGGGAGGCCTTCAAGGAGATGGATTGATACAGTGGCTACAATGATGGGATCAAGTATAGCGGGGATTGTGGGGCTGGCGCGGGATCGGATAGTGTTTCGTTCTGCTGTGCATGGGGTCGCTATGAGTCGGAAACGACTTGACGGCACTTAACAACAACAACAATCAACACTGAATATCTATATAACTTTTCTCACCAATGTCATGAATTGTCTTTGTTCCAAAGGCAGAAAATCTCTTCCTAGCTCTACATTTTCTCTGAAGTATCCTTTGCTTGAAATGTGTTGTTTACCTGACTTTCCCTAATAATAAGTTTAAGATGAGAATTAGCAGCAGGCAGAGTAGCAGGGCAAACTCTGAGTCCTTATAAAAACAGAACACTCTGATGAGTTCTTAAATGGATTACTTAATTTCATCTTCCCAACAACTCAAGTTTTATTATCTCAACTGTATAAATGAGACACCTGAGGCACAGACAAAATAAATAACTTGCCTAGGGTCACAAAGTTAAGAGCTCTGGTGGTGTAGTGGATAAGGCATTTGACTGCTAACCAGTAGGTTAGCAGTTCAAAGGTTCAAACCCACCAGCCACTCCACAGAAGGAAGACAGGGCAATCTACTTATGTAAAGATTTACAGCTTCAGAAACCAAATGGGGGTTGCTATGAGTAGGAAATGACTCCATGAAAGTGAGTTTTTTTAAAAGAATTCAGAGACTGGAATTTTAATGACCACATGGGACTCAAATTCAACTTCTCAGAAGTCTTTACCCCTGAAGTTTCTACACATGGTCAAGAATGGGCTCCCTGCTTTGAATTCTGATGTGTGGATCCTAATGGTGGATCCATCTGATGGCAATTTCTACCTAAAATTCATTAATTGCACAAATATTTATTAAGTGACATACTATACTCAAGGTATTGGAAAGGTAAAGTACTAACCTGAGGAACTCAAAAACTAGTGGGAAACAAAGAATTTGAATGTTTGGTAAGAAGTACCAAGATTTGAAAAGGGGCAAGGTTTTGAATAGAGCATGTAGGAGGGCGTAACTAACCAAATCCTACAGTATTTGAGAAGCCTACCAGGAATAAGTGTCTCTTTTTTCCCCTTTCTCCAAAACAAATACAATTGTGGCAGGTAGAGGATGGGAGTTTTTCAGGCCCAGGTAAGAGGCATATGCACACCTAGAGAGGTTAAGTATGATTGCTTGCATAGTCACTTCCATCCCCAATCCCATCCTCTATTACTGAAAACTCCTTTGGTTCCAAGACTAGAGATAATCTAGTGACTTGGGTAGATAGTGATCTTTCACTAATGGGATGAGTTGGCTCCAGAGGCAAACAGACTTGACTTTAGGAATCCTGGCTCCCTATTTCCTGGCTATGTGAATTTAGGAAAGGAATTAGCATCTCCAAACCTGTTTCCATATCTGAAAATGGAGATTTGTAATAGTGCTGCATCTCAAGTTATGGAAATAACTAAATAATATATTAAGGGGCATGGCACTACTATTGGCACATGGCAACTCCTCAGTGATGGCAGCTTTAATTGATAGTGACAGTTTTTACAGATTGTCCAACTAGATTATGAGCTCTTTAAGCAAAGGATCCTGACTTGTGTGTGTGTGTGTGTGTGTGTGTGTATACCTTGAACCATATGGGCTTAATGATAGGTATTCACTAGGTACCTCCTGGACAATTTATTGAAGTGTGTCTGCCATTAATTTTCTAAACAAATATTTATTGAACGTAACTATGTGTTAGGTATTCTTCTTTGTCCTGTAGATACAGTAGTGAATACGGAAATAATCCTGGAGCTCTCATCCTAGAATTCTGACCAGTTGTTCCATAAAATTGGCTGTCATACTTTAGAATCAGTCTTGGAAAATATCATCCAGAGCATGAGAATTACCCAAAATTGTTAGTGATAATAATTGTAAATCTACTTGATATTTCTGGAGAATCTGATTTCTTATCTTAAGGCCTCTTCAACTGATTCGGTGTTTTTCCACCTGCCACTGGGTCCTGCCTGATTCTAAAATGATAATTTCTATTTCACTCCACAATTTACATCATAAAGTCTCCCCCCCTACACACACACCATTATCCTTATCAGCATCAGATTAACTGTCAACCTGCTTCTTTTTCTTTCTACTTTGTTTAGCTAGTATCTAACAGGCACTTTGGTGCTTCAGTGCTTAAAAGGATTTGGCTTCTAACCAAAAGGTTGGAGGTTTGAACCCACCAGCTACTCCACAAGAGAAAGATGAAGCAGTATGCTTCTGGAAAGATTTGTAGCCATGGAAAACCTATTGGACAGTTCTACTATGTCTTATAAAAACCAAAAAAACAAACTCACTGCCATGGAGTCAATTCTAACTCATAGTGACCCCACTGGGTTTCCAAGGCTGTAAATCTTTACAGAAATAGATCACTCCATCTTCTTTCCATGGAGGGTGGGTAGGTTTCAACTGATGACCTTCTGGTTAGCAGCCCAATGCCTTACCCACTCACTACACCACCAGAGGTTGCTATAAGTCAGAATTGACTCAATGGCAGTGGGTTTGAGCAGAGGCTGTGTTTTGAAAGGAAGAGGAGTGAATTATCAATCAAGCAACCAAGGTTTCAACCTCAGCTTTGCTATTAAACAATTTTAGTTATAATTATTATTTAGTGTTTCAATAAATATTCATGTAATATTTAACAGAGGAACAGCACATTATGACTAAGGGTGCGGGGTTTGGAGTCAGAATGCCTGGGTTAAAAGTCTAGTCTGTTTCCAGGGACTAGAGGGAGGGGTAATGAAAAGGAGTTATTATCTAAGGGCTACTGAGTTTCTGTTGGGGTAATGGTAAACTTTTGGAAATGTATTATGATGACCACTGTACAATGTGGTAATGGCAAAGTTTGTTATAAATATTTTACCCTGTAGCAACCAAAAAAAAAGAAAAGAAAAGAAAAAGAAAAACCAATTGCCATTTAGTAGATTCTGAATTATAGCAACCCTATAGGACACAGTTGAACTGCCCCATAGGGTTTCCAGGGTTGTAAATCACTCAATTTCCTCAACTATAAAATGGGGATAATAATCATATCTACCTTATAGTACAGTTTTAAGTATTAAATGAGTTAATATGTGTACCAAGCTTGGAACAGTGTGCTGGGTATACAGCACATACTTAATGAATGTTAGACACTATTACTTTACTGTTAATGTTTGTTTTTACCAGTAAAGTCCACATACTGTATATGGCTTTGGGGAAATAATGAACAAAAATGGAAATGGTCTTTGTCCTTACACTGCTTGCTTTCTAATAGGTTTAATAGAAATAAAACAACTAAATACCCAAATGAATATATACTTACAAGTTGTGATAGTGCCATGAAGGAAATAAACAGGGTGGGGAGTATGATCCAAAGAGTGATACTTAAACTAAGACCTAAAGAATAAATAAATAGGAAGTCGAGTGGTGGAGAAGAGGTGTGTGCCTATGTATGAAGGACTGTCCAGGTAGACAGAAAAGCACGTGCTCTGAGTCAGGGACTGAAGGGTCATTGTGACTACATTGAAGTGTAAACTCAGCTAAAGATGAAGCTGAGGTGGTGGGAAGGGGCCAGGCCATGCAAGGCCAGGTGGGAATGCTAGGGATCTTGAGTATTCCTAATGGCAAAGGAAAAGCTTTGCATGTGTATGGTTTCCCTTCTGAGCCTTCGCTTTCCCGAAAGTAAAGTGAGGTGATTGTATAAGAAACTTTTTCAACTCCCTTTCAAGCTGAAGAATATGAGATTCTATGATGATTGGCAGAAAAAGACATTGTTTCTGGGAAAAAGTAGAAAAGGAAATAAAGTCAAGGAGGGGAGGGAAAGAAGGTGGGAGACAGGTAGAAAAGACAGAAAGAAGTAGCTGACTAAAACTTCAGTAGAGACATGAAGTCTAGAAATGAAATGTTGAATATTCAACTCAGATAAGGACTCGGTACCTATTACATCTGTGTGTGTGTAGGCGTGTTTGACTTATGCATGTATTTGTACCTTCACTGATTTGGCAGGAACCCAAAGCAAAGGAGTCTTTCCATGGAAGACAAATAAGGCTAATGGGCTGCAAATGTTGGAGAGGGGGAAAAAAATGCTATGTCAATCATTTTGGTTAAATGCATGATTACTGGATATAAAGATACATCTGGAACAGCTCCTGCCGGAAAGCTGTGTTCAGGAATTGAAATGCTTGCTGAGGCATGGTCCAGCATCTCCTTTCAGGAGCTGCTCAGTGGAACTCAAACAGAATTGCATTAGGAAAGGAGTGGCTGAGAGAGTACTCTCTGGAACAGAACTTTTTATTGGGGGAGGAAAAGAAAAAGCAGTTCAGTCCAAAAAGAAGGACTGACTCCAAGAATGCTAATTTGTTCCAGCCTTCTGAAGCCCTAGAGGAACTTGAATGCTTCTCGCCTTGATATTCAGATGCTGCAGTGAAAAGAGGCAAGTCAGGCAGTGAAAATCAAAAATAAATAAGTGTTCTTGAGGCTTGGAGTTCTCCTTTCCAGTGCAGTAGATCTAGAATTTAAGGATTTATGAAGGGGAAACATGTAGTCCAACTCTGCAAATACTTTATAATGCTGATATCTCCTCTGGCTTTCAGAACTTGCTGTTGATATGGACGTGTGTGGTTGGGTATTGTATGAATCTTGTAGCAAATGGAGGGAAAAATACTGATTCAAATTACCTCAACAGAGTAGGAAATAAAGAGAGCCCCTTAGGGCTTATTAAAAGTTTTTTTCTTTTTTTTTGTTTTCCTTTTGGTAAGGAAATATCCAGTAACAATTTATCTTATTATTTTAACTACTTCCCAATTTGCCAGTGGTTCAATTAGCATATGTCTGATTTGAGTTAATAACAGCAGTTGTCATTTATTGGACATTTATAATATGTTTTAGGTAATTAACACAAATTATCTCACTGAATCTTTACAATACATTACAAGACAGATTTTACTATCTCCATTTTACACATGAGGAAACAGAGGCTCAGACAGGTAACTTGCACAAAGGTACACAGGTTGTCAGTGATATTGCAGAGCTGATTCTGAAGCTCATGCTTCTTTTGGGTCCATATTTTCTTATCTGTAAAATGGGATGGTTAATAAACCAAAAAAAAAAAAAAAAACCCCTGCCATCGAGTCAGTTTCGACTCAGAGCAATCCCTCCTTGCCTTTCTAAGGCCCTATCTCTACAGAAGTAGATTGCCTAATCTTCCTTCTGAGGAGTGGCTGGTGGGTCTGAACTGCCAGCCTTCTGGTTAGCAGTCAAATGCCTTAGGCACTTTGCCACAATATCACCTTTATATTCTCATATTCCTCAAGCTCTCCCAAGAAGACTGTAGATTCAGCAAGTTCACTAGCATTTCTTTTTGTACACATTTCTCACCATGTGGCATTCTCTCACCATCCATTCTGAACACTCCAGTGCATCCAAAGATTCTCTCCTATCAGAGCCTGTTCCCAGATCATTAATCCCCACTTAGTTGTAAATGGCAGATAATAGAAATCAATCTTTAGCAATAATTCCTTACTTTTCTGTAGCTGGTGGTTGAGGGTTCGTATTTCCTCATTTTAGACATTCCCAATGTCAATGAGAAGCAGACAAGACAAGCTTTCTCCTCATTTTACAGATGAGAAACAGTTTACAGATGAGGCTTAGATGAGGAGAGTGACTTGACTAAGACTATGCATTTAGCTAAAAACAAAGCCAGGACTATAAGTCCACAGATCCTGAGTTCTGGTCTGGCACCTTTCCCAATAGACCACACTGCTTCTCAATCTCTGAGTAGTTACAAGCTCAGAGGCCAGGCAGGAAGTGTGAATAAACAAATAAGATAGTGAGAGAACACTTTGCCCCCTGAAAATATATTTTTATGTGTAATGACATGAGTTTTAAAAGCTGTTTCAAACTTTTATTTTAAAACATTTGCAAGCTGGAGTCACCACTGGGCCACCAGTTTTCCATCTCTGCTTCATCCTGAGAAGAGGATAGAGAGCTTGATGATGGTTGCAGGGTATCCAGCTGCAAGCCTCCTATGTCAGCCATAGGAGCACCACTGCCTGAGGGAACCAAATGTCAAAAAATTCCACCTGTGAGAACAGTGGAGCTTTTGATTCTCAACAAAAGATGGGTCAGATAGGCAGAGAAGTTTGTGCCAATGGTGTGAAGGTAAACTGGCTTGCATTAAAAAGAACAAAAGATTTATAGTATGTGCCATTTTCCATGGTTTAAATATCCCCATCATGGCTAATATATACCAATGGTTCAACAACTTAGTTGAAAATTTTATTAATATTTAAAAATAGACTTTTATATCCTTGTATAAACTGGCTCCAGTACAGCATTGACAGTGACCCTCTGGACCACTAGAGTCTTGTGGTTTCTAATTGATTGCATATCATAATCACTTGGTGAACTTTTCAAAAGATACAGCTTTCTGGGCCTTACTCCAGACTTACTAAATCAGAATCTCTATGGGTGAGTCTTGGGAATCTGTCTTTTCTAAAATTTTTCTGAAATGAGCAGCAAAATTTGGAAATACCCAATCTAATCCATACAACCAATTGAGAAAGAAGTATTATTTGGCCAATGTGGAGAAATCATGTTTAGAACTTTAAATAAGAGAGAGAAAGACAGAGAGGAGAAATCCAGGGGTTCTGAGTCTGAGAAAGAGACAGATGATAAATATGTTAAGTATTTAAAATAATTATTATAATAAAAACATAATTAATTATAAATAGTCAGTGTTTAGGCATTTTATATGCATTCCCCTTTTAATCCTCACAATAACGCTGTGAGTTGTCACTATTATTTCCATTTTATGTACAGGAAAAATGCAACACAGAGAAGTGAAATAACTTGTTCAAGGTCACAAAGCAACTAAGTAGTAGATATACCCTTGGAGTCTAAGCAGCTGGGCTTCAAACCTGCACCTCAACCACAATTAGAAAAAGCACCTTCTCCCTAAAGGCACAGGTAATTTTACATAGAGTAGCTATATTCAGAATTTTTCATTGAATTAGAGTGAGGAAGGGACAGGAGTTTGTTTTTTAAAAAATATGCACATCTGCCCAAGGAATCTGTCAGTCTTTGCAGGCATTGCTGCCACTCCAGAGGCCTTTGGACAAAGCTTATTCTGAGTCTTCTAGATCTTCAGGCAGAAAGATTCCCTCATCATCAAAATGGAAAGTTGAACCTTCTACTTCATTATTTTGTCATTTTGTTCTCACCCTAAATGGGATCCTGGAGGTCATTAATATTCCTCATACTGGCAACTACTTTGGAAGTGAATTTTATACCCCACAGGAGGTATATGCCATCTGTTTGTAAGTCACCCTGCCTTCAATTCTCCATTTCATAGTGTCCTTGTCTTGTATGACAACTGAGACTAGAAATCCAGATCTCTGTCAGCCTATCCTCACAAGGGAGCCTTGGACCCATCAGATACTACGGATCTTCCAGGCATACGGAGGGAGTAGAATGACATCAATCCACGAAAACCTTGAAGTGTTTCTCTCTAGCAAAGTGGCAAAAAGCTGGCCTTCATTCATCAAGAACATCATGCTAGATTTAGAAGAAGTTAGTCCAAGAATCTGTCCATAGACCAAGAGGCAGGCATTCAAACAGAACAAGGGAATACTGCCTGGTTTAAAATCAGGAAAGGTGTGCATTAGTGTTGTATCCTTTCACCATACTTATTCAATCTGTATACTGAGCAAATAATCCTAGAAGCTGGACTATATGATGAAGACTGTGACATCAGGATTGGAGCTTAGACTCATTAACAACCTGCAATACTCAGATGACACAACTTGCTTGCTGGAAGTGAAGAAGACTTGAAGGATTTATTGATGATGATTAGACTAAAGACTTCAGTATGGATTACACATCAACATAGAGAATATGAAAATCCTCACAACTAGACCAATAAACAACACATAATAAATGAAGAAAAGATTGAAGTTGTCAGGGATTTAATTTTAGTTGGATCCACAATCACTACCCATGGAAACAGCAGTCAAGAAATCAGATGACATATTGCACTAGGAAAATCTGCTGGAAAAGTCCTCTTTAAACTGTTAAAAAAGCAAAGAAGACACTTTGAAGACAAAGTATTTAAGACTGAGCCATGGTATTTTCAATTGCCCCTTATGTATGTGAAAGCAGTACAATGAATCAGGAAGATTATAGGAGAATTGAGGCATTTGAATTGTGGTATTGGGAAAAAATATTGAATGTATTATGGAGTGCTAGCAGAATGAACAACTCTGTCTTGAAGGAAGGACAGCTGGAATACTCCTTAAAAGCCAAAATGGCTAGAATTTCTGTCATAGATTGGTCATGTTGTCCAAAAGGATCAGTTCCTGCAGAAGGATATGCTCGGTAAAGTAGAAGGTCAGTGAAAAAAGAGAAGGTCCTCAACAAGAAGTATTAACACAGTGGCTGCAATGATGGGCTCAAGCATGATAACAATTGTGAGGATGGCACAGGACCAGGCAGTGTTTCATTCTGTTGTACATAGGGTTGCTATGAGTCAAAACCACTGTATGAACCTAACAACAAGAAGAAGACCAAATAAAACCTTAGTGGAATGTTTATCTTTTGCTTTTCTTTAGAAAGGATTTAAGGCAAGAATCTCAATCCAAAAGACCAAAAGTGACTGGGGCTGATGTAAATGGAAAATGGGCCAGCTGCCTATTATGTTAACTGGGAGATTGCAGATAAATGGAAGCCACTGTCGAGCTTCAGGCCATTATAGGCAAATCTGTCAATTTTTCAAGAGAAGGCAGAGGATTTCCTCTTCTGTTAATGACATGCTATTAATTTTGCCAATGATCCCCATGAGGACAATTAGAAAAGCTAGAAAAAATATTTTAAAAATATTCTTGAAGGTATAAGAGAGTTAAGAATCAGAGAGCTAGAATTTAGGATAAAAGGAGCCCAAGGAAGTAAATCTTGTGTTTGGAGCTGCTTTTGCCCCAAGAACACTTAGAAATTTCAGAGGAGTCCCCAAAATAACTAAAAGGAGACACATTTAAGAGCCTACTAGGGAAAGGAAGATGGAGTTTGGAGTCTAGAACCAAAAACAATAGCAGTGGTAGGAGGTGGGTAAGCCCTGATCATTTTGGGTTGAGACTCAGAAGTGTTTAATCAGAGTAAGGAAGAACTGGAAATAGACAGGTGTGTAAAAGAATTGTAATTTCAAATCATCTCAATCCCTGAAACCAAAATGAAGATGGGGCAATCTATTTCTGTAAAGATTTATCACCTCAGAAAGCTAATGGGGGTCGCAATGAGTTGGAATTGACTCAATGGCAGTGGTCTGGGTTTATGTTTACAATATTTCAGGAGATAAAATATAAGATTGATCATTTCAGCAGAGAACTGAAAGCAATTAAGGAAATCAAGAGAAAATTCCAAACCTGAAGAGGAAATGACTGACATCAAGAATTTAATAGATAGGCATAACATCCAATAGATTAGATGTACCTGAAAAGAAAACTAGCAAGTTTCAAGGTACATCAGAAGAAAATAAAAAGATGAAGAAGAGGGAAAAAAAGGATGGACAATTTAGAAAATAATGTGATTGATACAGTTGATACAGTGAAAAAGTCTAACCTGCATTTAAACTGAACTTCAGAAAGTGAAGAGGAAGAGGAAGACACAGAAACAATGCCTGGAGAGTCAATGGCCAAGAACTTTCTTAAACTGATAAAAACCACCAAAATATAAATAAAAGAGGTCTAATGTACTAAAAGCAAGTTAAATAAAAAGAAATCATGCCTATGAACAACCAAAACCAACCAAAGTCACTGCCATTGAGTCAGATCTAACTCAGCAAGCCCTCCGTGGGTTTCCAATGCGATATCACTACAGAAGTAGTTTGACCAACCTTCCTTCTGAGGAGTTCCCAGGGGGTTTGAACTGCCAGCCTTTTGGTTAGCAGTCAAATGCCTTAGACATTATGCCACCAGAGCTCGCAAGATCTCTCTACTTAACTATAAAACATTAATGAAAAAAATAACAGACCTAAGTAAGTGGAGAGATATATTCTTGGATTGGGAGTCTCAATATGATAAATATATCAATCCTCTCAAATTGATATGAAAATTAAATGTTGTTGTTAGGTACCATCGAGTCATCTCTGACTCGTAGTGATCCTATGCACAGCAGAGCGAAACACCACTTGGTCCTGAGCCAGCTCAATGATTTTTGCTACACTTGAGCTCATCGCTGCTGCCACCATGTTAATCCATCTCACTGAGGGCCTTCCCCTCTTTTATTGACCCTCCACCTTACCAAGCATGACATTCTTCTCCAAGGAATGGTCCCTTCTGACAACATGACCAAAGTACATGAGATGAAGTCTGGCCATTGTCACCTCCAAGGAGCATTTTGGCTGCACTTCCTCCAGGATAGACCTGTTAGTTCTTTTAGCAGTCCACAAGACTTTCAGCATTCTTCACCTACACCACAGCTCTAAAGCATCAACTCTTCTTCCATATTCCTTATTCACTGTCTAGCTCTCACATGCATATGAGGCAATTGAAAATACCATGGCTTGTGTCAGGGGCACCTTAGTTCTCGAGGAGACATCTTTGCTCTTTAGCACTTGAAAGAGGTCCTTTGCAGCTGATTTTCCCAGTGCTATACCTCTTCTGATGTCCTGAATGTTGCTTCCATTGGCATCAATCGTAGAACCAAACAATGTAAAGTCTTTGACAATTTCAATCTTTTCTCCATTTATCGTAATGTTGCTTATAGGTCCAGTTGTGAGGATTTTTGTTTTCTTTATATTTTCTTTATATTGAGATGTAATCCATACTGGAAGGAGCTCTGGTAGTGTAGTGTAGTGACTAAGGCACTTGACTACTAACCAGAAGGTTGGCGGTTCAAACTCACCAGCCACTCCTCAGAAGAAAGGTTGGGCAATCTACTTCTTTAGTGAAACTGCCTCGAAAATCCAAGCAGGGGTCGCTATGAGTCAGATCTGACTCGAAAGCAGTGAGTTTGGTTGGTTTTAATCCATACTGCAGACAGTATTCTTCAATCTTCGTCAGTAAGTACTTCAAGTCATCCTCACATTCAGCAAACAAAGTTGTGTCGTCAGCTTATTGCAGGTTGTTAATGATTCTTCCTCCAATCCTGGTGCCACATTCTTCTTCATATAGTCCAGCTTCTTGGATTATTTGCTCAGCATAGAGAATGAATAAGTATGGTGAAAGGATACAACACTGACACACTCCGTTCTTAATTTTAAACCATGCAGTGTTCCCTTTTTCTGTTTGAATGACAGCCTTCTGGTCTATGTTCAGGTTCCTCGTGAGTACAATTAAGTGTTCTGGAGTTGCCATTCTTCTCAATGTTATTCACAATTTGTTATGATCTACACAATCAAATGTTTTTGCATAGTCAATAAAACACAAGTAAACATCTTTCTGGTATTCTTTACTTTGAGCTAAGATCCATCTGACACCAGCAATGATATCCCTCATTTCACATCCTCTTCTGAATCCAGCCTGTACCTCTGGAAGTTCTCTGTCAATATACTGCTACATCTGTTTTTGATTTATCTTCAGTAAGATTTTACTTGCATGCAATATTAATGATATTGTTTGATAATTTTCACATTCTGTGGGATCACCTTTCTTTGGAATGGGTACAAATATGGATCTCTTCCAATCAGTTGGCCAGGTAGCTGTCTTCCAAATCTCTTGGCATAACCGAGTGATTGCCTCCAGTGGGGCATCCATGTGTTGAAACATTTCAATGGATATTCCATCAATTCCTGGAGCCTTGTTCTTTGCCAATTCCCTCAGTGCAGCTTTGATTTCTTCCCTCAATACCATTGGTTCTTGAACATATGCTGCCTCCTGAAATGGATGAAGATTGACCAGCTCTTTTTGGTACAGTGACTCTGTGTATCTCTTCCCTCTTCTTTTGATGCTTCCTGCATCATTCAATATTTTGCCCATAGAATCTTTCAATATTTCAACTCAAGGCTTCAATTTTTCCCTTAGTTCTTTCAGCCTGAGAAATGCCAAATGTGTTCTTCCCTTTTGGTTTTCTAACACTAGGTCTTTGCACATTTCACTATAGTAATTGGCTTGGTCTGCTCTTTGAAATCTTCTGTTAAGTTCTTTTACTTGTCATTTCTTCTATTTGCTTTAGCTACTTTTTGCTCAAGGGCAAGTTTCAGAGTCTCTTCTGACATCCATTTTGGTCTTTCTTTCTTGTATTTTTAATGACCTCTTGCTTTCATCATGGATGATGCTCTTGATGTCATTCCACAATTCTTTTGGTTTTCAGTCATTGGTGTTCAATGCATCAAATCTATTCTTTAGATGGTCTCTAAATCCAAGAGGGATATATTCAAGACCATATTTTGGCTCTCTTGGACTTGTTTTAATTATCTTCAAGTTGAACTTGCATATGAGCAGTTGATGGTCTCTTCCACAATCAGCTCCTGACCTAGTTTTGGCTGAAGGTATTGAGCTTTTCCATTGCCTCTTGTCACAGATTTAGTCAATCTGATTCCTGTGTACTCCATCTGATGAAGTCCACATGTATAGCTGCCATTTTTTTTTTTTTTTTCAACAGGAAGGGAGAGAAACTTGTCTGTCAGTTTGTCATCCTGTGGAGCATGTACATTGCTGTGAGGCTTGAGGATCTGCCAATCTGCCAATGGTGTTTCAGATGCCAGCGGAGTTGCACATGGTGCACAGGTTTCAACGTAGCTTACAGACTAAAATAGAGTAAGAAGAAGGAGGAGGCCATCCACTTCTCAAAAACTGGCCAGGGAAAACATTATGAATAGCTGAGAAATACTGATACATTATTGGGCAATTTTATGAATAGCTTGAAAACATTGTCCAACACAGTACAGGAAGACTAGCCCCTTGGGTTGGAAGGCACTCAAAATAGGACTGGAAAGAGCTGCCTCCTTTGAGTAGAACCAACCTTTGTTGTTGTTGTTAAGTGCCGTCGAGTCATTTCTGACTCATAGTGACCCCATGCACAGCAGAACGAAACACTGCCCGATCCCGTGCCAGCCCCACAATCCCTGCTCTACTTGAGCCCATCATCGCAGCCACC
>NW_006921747.1:7161616-7169133 GCF_000298275.1 Orycteropus afer afer
ATATGATCTACTATGCCGGGAATGACAAATTGAAGAGGAATGGCATGGCATGCATCATCACAAAAGATGTTTCAAGATCTGTCCTGAAGTACAATGCTGTTAGTGATAGGATAATATCCATACACCTACAAGAAAGACCAGTTAATATGACTATTATTCAAATTTATGCACCAACCATCAAAGCCAAAGATGAGGAAATTGAAGATTGTTATCAGCTTCTGCAGTCTGAAATTGACCGAACGTGCAATCAAGATGTGTTGCTTATCACTGGTGACTGGAATGCAAAAGTTGGAAACAAAGAAGAAACACCGGTAGTTGGAAAATTTGGCCTTGGTGACAGAAGTAACAGTGAAGATCTCATGATAGAATTTTGCAAGACTAATGACTTATTCATTGCAAAATTACATGTTATCCCAATTAAAATCCCTAAAGATTTTTTCCGGGACTTGACATGATGATTGTTTTAAAATGTGTAATTAAATGTGAAAGTCAAACAGCAGCCCAAACAATTTTAAAGAAGAACAAGCTGGAAAGGTTTGCTGTGCCCTCTTAGTTTAAATCTAAAATGTTATGTTAAATCTAAGATAAAAGACTGAGGAATTAGAAAAGAAAGACCAGAAACAGAACAGTCCTTTGATTTATAACAAACATATCACTGTAGCTTAGAAGAGAAAGGATGGTCTTTTTAACAAACTATGATAGACACTCATAATATCTACATCAGAAAATTTACTCTAAACCCTTACACAACACCATACACAAAAATCATTTCCAGATGTATTGTTGATTTAAATGACTAGAGAAAACATAAACTAGCCAGAACATAATATAGAAGAATATTTTCCTGACCTCAAGGTAAGAAATGTCTTTTTAAATATGACATTACACTAACTACAATGAGGAGGGGCTAACAAATTGAAATGTATTAAAATTAACAAGCTGTCTTCTATACATCAAAATACACCGTGAAAAGAGTAAAAATACAAACTACAGAAAGGAGAAAGATATTTGCAACATATAGAACATGTGTAGAAATCAATAAGAACAGAACAGATAACACAGTAGAAAAATAGACAAAAGACATGAATTGTTACTCCAATTATAAAGATACCAGCATTCAACAAACATATGAAATGAAGCTAAACCTCACAAATAGTTGGGAGAAATAACAAATTAAAATCACAATGAGCCATTTATACCCCCACCAGAAGGGCTAAAATTAAAATGACTGACAATACTAAGTGTTCAAATGGATTTAGAGCAGTGGGAATCATTACATACTGATGGTGGGAGTGTAAGTTGGCACAGCCACTTTGGAAAACTATTTGGCAGTGGCTATTAAAGCTGCATATTCTCATATAACTCACAGGTTTACATCCAACAGAAATATGTGCATATATGCACCAAGAGACTTATATAAGAATATTTATGGACTCATTACTCAAAAGAATAAAAATCCCAATGTCTATCAACAGTAGAATCAAGGATGAATAAATTGTGGTCTATTCATACAATAGCATCATATACAACAAAGACAATGAATAAACTACTCCCACACACAGTAATAAATGTAATGTTAAGCAAAGGAAATCAGATACACACACAAAATCATACTGGATGACTTCTTTTATACATAAATTTCCAAAAGTAAGCAAACTTAAACTCTGGCATTTAGAACTGCATGCTGAGGTAGGAAATATATGAATAAAAGCAAAGATGTTATTATAGTAAGAGTCAGGGCAGAGGTTCCCTCTGGTGGGGCATAGAGACTGAGAAAGGATACTGGGAGGCTCCTGAAGGATTAACAACATTATATTTCTTGACCTGGGTAGGGCTAACTTTATGATAAATCACAGAGCTATATATTTTTGCTTTGGATATGTGTTAGATTTTATAATAAAAATAAATAAATAAAAGTAGGAGAAGTCAGAAATCTGAATTTTCAAAAGAAATTCTGAATTTGAAAATGTTAGTAACTAATTTTTAAAAATTTAGATGTCTGAGTGGGCTACGCACATTTCATCTGTGAACTGCCATTTTGCAATCCTTGAAGATAACTCAGAAGGAGCTCTGGTGGCATTGTGTTTAAGCATTAAACTGACAACCAAAATGTCAGTGGTTCAAATCCACCAACTGTTCCACAGGAGAAAGATGAAACATCTGTTTCTGTAACAATTTGCAGGCTTGTAAACTTATGGAGCAGTTTACTATGTCCAGGGTCTCTGTGAGTCAGAACTGACTTGTTGGCAGTGAGTTTGAAGGTAACACATGTGCTTAATAAGAAGTTATAGGATTGAATTTGATTCTATTCTGGTACAAGAGCCTGAGGAAGGGAGGGGCCACCACATTAATTTGTGTACAGAAAACAAAAACTACACTAAAGTAACAAATTCATTTTCTCCTGCCCTTTCTCTTCTTTCTCCTTCTCTTTCTGTTTCATTTGGTGGCATATCCCTGAACTAAAGCTCCAGAGAGAAATTAGAACCTTGTTTATAATGTGTCTATGACAAAAAATAAATTAAGATTAATTCTGAGGATTCTGATACCTCTTGAAGAGTATAAACCAGATGAGAGAGAGAAAAAAAAGAGTAATAACATCAGGATTGATTAATATATATCCACTATAAATCCAATCAAGGAGCCCTGGTAGTGAAATGGTTAAAGTGCTTGGGTGTTAAGCAAAAAGTCAGTGGTTCAAAGCCACCAGCTGCTCCGAGGGAGAAAGATGTGTCAGTCTGCTCCCATAAAGATTTACAGCCTTAGAAACCCTATGGGGCAGTTCTACTTTATCCTATTGGGTCACTATGAGTTGGCAGTGGTTTGGTTTTTGGTTTATATATCCAATACCATACAAGATCTCTGCATTCCATTTAATCATCACAACATCTCTGTGACATGGGGATTACTGGGCCTGTCTTACAGAGAAGAAAGAACACAGCCAGACATTGACAAATGACAGAGACTGGATTATCGTTCACACCTGTCTTTATCTGTTATTAACCATTACACCATACTTGTGAGTTCTGATGCAAAATATATAGACATCCTTCCAGGATGTCCTAGATTTTTCGAGAAAAGTGGTATTTTCATTTTCAACATGAAAATGGGCTCCAGCTGCTCAAGTGCTCACTACCTTGAGCACTCAGTAAATAATGGTAATTGTTCCAATCTGTTCATCCTCTCCTTTTCCCTAACCCTCATGGTACAAGATCAAAAAAAAAAAAAAACCTCACTGCCACAGAGTGTTGGATCTTACTCATAGCTACCCCTTCTTGGGTTTATCAGGCAGATCACTATGGAAGTAGATTGCCCAGTCTTTCTTCTGAGGAGTGGCTGGTGGGTTTGAACCAACAATCTTCTGGTTAGCAGTCAAATGTCTTAGGCACTACACCAACAGAGCTGTCCTATATCCTACAAGAATTCCTCAGCTTGAATACGAAGATGGTGAGAAGAGGGGCTCTAGCAATCATGAACTCAAAGGACAATACAGAAAAGTAGTGAATGTTTAAGAAATTCAGGAAACAACAATGATACTGAACAGGTTTCAGGTTTCAGTTGAACTTTCAGGCTAAGATAGTCTAGGAAGAAAGGTTTAGTGATCTACTTCTGAAAAACCAGCCGATGAAAACTCTATGGATTTACAATGGTCTGATCTGCAGCCAGTCATGGAGATGATGGGGGACCAGGGAGCATTTCATCATGTATGGGTCACCATGAGTCAGGGGCCAACTCTATGACAGCTAGCAACAACACAGTCCCTTCCAACTCAAAAACTACAATCTTCTAAGGAACTGGCCTGAGATCATCCAGTGAACAAGGCAGGGATAGAACTGGGCCATAAACTGGTTCTCCCATCTCACATTCCAAGTTCTAGGGTTTACTATCTGGCCCATTTGGCCACTTGCTAGTTTATATATGAGCTCTTCAGCACAAGCCTCAGCTCTCAAGTGTTCTATGGAGAGATGTTTACTGCTCTTTTCCTCACTATTTTGACCTCTAATTTTCACGTTTGCTTTAGATGTGTGCCCTTATGATATGAAGCAAATGCACATGAGAGTCAATGGAACTTCATCCCCAAGCCCATCATTTCCCAGTGAAAAAGTCAGACAACAAAGATATCTTCACCTTGAGCAGTAGAATTATGAAGTATCAGGACTGAATGATATATAAAAGTCATTTTCAGTATGACATCATTGTGAAAGGAGTATATGGGTGGTGCAGACAGTTAAAACTTGGCTGCTGTCTTAAGCTGGGTTCCCTAGTGGAGCAAAACCAGTGAAGCTTATATGTGTGTGGGTGTGTGTGTATAATATATATACACATATTATATATATATATATATATATATATATATAGGAGCTCTGGTAGCATAGTGGCTAAAGCACTTGACTGCTAACCAGAAGGCTGGCGGTTCAAACCCACCAGCCATTCCTCGGAAGGAAGGTTGGGCAATCCTACTTCTGTAGTGATACTGCCTCGGAAACCCAAGGAGGGGTCGCTATGAGTCGGGGCCGACTCGACGGCACATAACAACAACAACAACAACAATATATATATATATATATATATGTAATATATACACAAATATATATGTATATATTATATGTGTGTATACACATATAAAATACATATACACACACATATATATACATACATATACATAACACATCTATCTCTATATCTATATATAGATATAGATAGATAGATAGATAAATCAAGCCCACTGCTATTTAATTGATTCTGACCCATAGAAACCTGATACCCATTGTGTTTCCAAGGCAGTAAGTCTTTACAGAAGTAGATTGCCTCATCTTCCTTCCATGAAGCAGCTAGTGGGTTTGAACCTCCAAGCTTGTGGTTAACAGTCAAATGCCCTAGGCACTGTGCCACTAGAGTTCCTTATACATACATACATGTATGTATGTGTTTATATATGGAGTTCTGATGGCATAGTGGGTAAGGCATTTAACTGCTAACCAGAAGGTCCAAACCCACCAGCTGCTCTGCAGGAGAAAGTGAGGCAATTTAATTCTGTAAAGATTTACCACCTTGGAAACTCAATGGAGGGTCTCTATAAGCTATAATCAACTCATTGGCAGTAAGTTTGGTTTGAGATTTACCACAAAGAAATGGCTCACAAGGTTGTAAAGGTTGGCAAGTTCCAAGTTCTTTGGTCAGATGTCTGGCTAGTGGCTTGTCCTTTCTCACATAGTTGCAGAGGCTGATGAATCCAAGATCAGCAGATAAGATGGCTCACAGGCTGCATAAGCTAATGATCCCAGGGTCAGCAGGCAATATGGCAAGCCACAGATTCAACTTCAAGAACCAGAGGTCAGATGGTGATGAGCCAAATACTGGAGACAGATTGAACAAAAAGCCCAAGAGCTTTGCCAGGATGTCTATATATATTGGAAGCATGCTACACCCCTGAGGAAACTCCCTTTCAACTGATTGGCTACACATAGTGGATCTCATCATGAAAGTGATTACATTATATCAGATTTCATCATGAGGAATGACTACATCATAAGTGCTAAACCACTGAGAATCATAGTCTAGCCAAATTGACACACAACCTTAACTATGACAGCTGCTAACAGAAAGGTTGGAGGTTCACCCAGAGTTACCTGGTAATTTCCTTGCAAAAAGTTAGCCATTGGAAGCCCGATGGAGCACAGTTCTACTCTGACACACATGGGATCTGCATAAGTCAGAATTGACTCAGCAGCTACTAGTTAATCATTGTGAAGGATGTAGATTTCTGTGTACTTTTCTAAAACAAAAAGTTTTAAAAAATAGAAACATGGACTATAGAATCAGACAAGCTTGTCTCAAATCTTAGCTCTATAACTTATTGGCTATGGGGTCTTTAGAAAGTTACTTAACCACCTTGAGCCTCAGCTTTCTTATTAGCAAAATGGGAAAACAGCATCCCCTATCTCATAGGGATGTGGGAGGGAAAGTATGTAAAGAGTGAAATAAAGAACTCAGAACCCAGTCAATGCTCAGCAAGTGTTAGCTATTGTTATCATTCTGACCACTCATCTGATGCATGAACTTCCTGACAATATCTCCTCAAATGGTCATCTACTTGAAAGCTTACAGTTAAGGAACTCACTACCTCCAGGGGAAGCCCACTTCATCCTCAAGTATCTGATCCTCAGGCATCTGATCCATTCAGACTTTCACCTTACTAGTGAGATACTTCTGTAGTGATACTGCCTCAGAAACCCAAGGAGGGGTCACTGTGAGTCGGGGCCTACTCGATGGCACTTAACAACAACAACAGCAGTGAGATAAGGAAGTCCCTGAAGGCCAAGATGAGGATGTTCCAGGTGGGATTCTAGGGTGCAACGCCACTCTGACAGTCAAGGCTACAGTTAAACTTGAAATAAACAGAAGCCTTCACCTTTCAGGTCTGTGGGGTTGGCAATCTCTGTGTAAAGCTCACCTAAACCCAAACTCCTAGGCTGCCAGACATAGGGAAACTCTGAAATAAATTTTTAGCAGCAAGGTACTAAGGTGGCAGACATCTATCTGCTTCCTTTCTTGGTTCCCCTCCAGCCCTCAGCCTGGCAAGGAACAGACAAACACTTCCCCTTATTCCCCTTGAGATATTTGTTTTTCACTTTGAGACATGAAACCACCATGTTCTATAAATGCAGGCCCTTTCGCTATAGTGGTCTGAAATCCCATATGCCCTTTTTAATCTCTTATGGTCAAAACTTGGGTGGAAAGGTGACTTTTTTTTTCTAAAGAAATGTTTAATTAAAGAACATCTCTCTTTTCCTGCTGATTGAAAACTTATTCCTAGAAACTTCATGCTGCCATTACCAAATGAAAGGATATGGCTCATGGTGTAGACCACCTGATGACCACTCTGTTTGTCATTTAAGGTCCTCAGTACCTAGACCTACATTGTTGTGTTGTTGTTAGGTACCGTCGAGTCCTTTCCAACTCATAGCGACCCCATGCACAGCAGAACGAAACACGACCCGATCTCGTGCCAACTCCACGATCCCTGCTATACTTGAGCCCATCATCACAGCCACCATGTCAATCCATCTCGATGAAGGCCTCCCCCTCTTTTGTCGACCCTCCACCCTACCAAGCATGACATCCTTCTCCAGGGAATGGTCCCTTCTGACAACATGACAAACATAGGTGAGATGAAGTCTGGCTATTCTCACTTCCAAAGGGCATTTTGGGTGCATTTCCTCCAGGATGGATTTGTTAGTTCTTTTAGTAGTCCATGATACTTTCAGCATTCTTCACCAGCACCACGACTAAAAAGCATCAACTCTTCTTTGGTCTTCCTTATTCATTGTCCAGCTTTCACATGCATACGAGGCAATTGGAAATACCATGGCTTGTGTCAGGCGCACCTTAGTCCCCAAGGAGACATCTTTGCTCCTCATCACTTGAAACACTTCCTTCACGGTTGACTTTCCCAATGCTACACAGCATCTAATGTCCTGACTGCTGCTTCCATTGGCATCGATTGTAGAACCAAGCAA
>NW_006921747.1:7170925-7183130 GCF_000298275.1 Orycteropus afer afer
CACATCCTGATTGCATGTTCAGTCAATTTCAGACTGCAGAAGTTGATAAAAGTCTTCAATTTCCTCATCTTTGGCTTTGGTGGTTGGTACATAAAGTTGAATAATAGTCATATTAACTGGTCTTCCTTGTAGGCATATGGATATTATCCTATCACTGACAGCATTGTACTTCAGGACAGATCTTGAAACATCGTTTGTGATGAAGAATGCCACACCATTCCTGTTCAAACTGTCACTCCCAGCATAGTAGATCACATGGTTGTCTGATTCAAAATGTCCAAAACCAGTCCATTTCAGCTCACTAATGCCATGGATATCAATCTTTATGTGTTCCATTTCAGACAGATTTCAACTTTTATGATTTTCAAAAGAACACATTATAAAATAAGGAGTGCTGTAAATATTCTAAGCATAAACTACTTGTCTATGATATTACACACATTATTATATTTTCCTTACTTGCCCTTGTATTCTTGCAAATGGACTGTTTTAGCAGCAAGGTACTAAGGTGGCAGAATCTATCTTCTTCCTTTCTCAAATATACTTTCTCAAAATATACCCTTAATCCACAACTGTTTTCTTTACTAATGCTTTTCTTTTCCTCTCATGCTTTCAGTCACAACTACTTCCTCTCTGGAATCATCTGAATAAAATTAAAGGTATCAACACAACAGGCTGTGATCTACCTGTCCCTGAAATTTCCCTCCCCTAATTAGTTTGACTCTTTCAAAAGACCTTCTAAATTTAGTTTCATATTACAGATCAGTTATTTGTGTGCCAATCGAAAGACCTCTTTCTAGACTCTGATCTCCATAAGGGAAGGTATGGTCATTTTTCCATCTTGATATTTAACCTGCAGCAGTTAGAAGTGGCCACATTTATGGAAACAGCCTAGGTGTTCATCAGCTGAGGAATGGATAACCAAACTATGGTACATATACACAATGCAATACTATGCAATGTTAAAGAATAATGTAGAATCTGCAAAACTCTGCATAATGTGGATGAACTTGGAGGACATTATGCTGAGTGAAATAAGTCAATCACAAAAGGACAAATATTGTATTAGTCCATTATTGTAAAAGTTAAAGAAAGGTTTATCTATAGAAAGAAATTTTCTTTGTTGGTTACCAGGGGTGGGAGGGGAGGGGAGGGAAGGCTGTTAGATAGATAGAGATAAGTATTGATTTGGGTGAAGAGAAAGGCAATGTACCAAATGTGAGTGACCAATATGGCAGCATTGAGGATGAGAAAGACATAGAGAGGTACATGGGAGGTACAGACAACAAATATAAACCCTTTTGTACATACAGTACTGCTTTGTCAGTGAAGGCTAACATGGGTATATGGGTGGATAGATGGGTGGACAGGCTGAACAATTAGGTATGTCTATGAAATGGGGAGTGTATCCAAGAACATATATAGGGTTGGCAGACAATGATCCTATAAGTTTATGTGAATGATCGGAATTCCCAGGTTTATGGTAGAGCTGACAAGGGGCAAGTTTGTGGTGACGGCTTGGTCACAGCCAGCTACCCAGAGGGACTGAGTAGTTGAACCTGTGGGCTTGGGACCATAGTCACGGGGACATCAAGCTCAATTGGCATAACATACTATACAAAACATTGTTCCATTTCCTACTTCAGCGAGTAGTGACTGGGATCTTAAAAGCTAGCAAGCTTCCATCTAGATGCAACGATGGGTCTTTCCTTGTCCAGAGCAAAGAAGAATGAAGAAAACCAAAATTCATGGGAACAATTAGTCCTAGCGACTGGTAGACCATCTGATCTGCAGCCTATATGACTGTGAGACCAGAAGAACTAGATGGTGCCCGGCTAACACTGTCATCCACTTGAAAGGGGATCTATGTAGGACATCCTTGATAGAGAGGGAGAACAATGTGGAATAAAACTCAAAATCATTTGAAGGAAAAAAAGGAGGGGGCACCATGTTTGCTGGTCTGATAGAGCCTGGTGGAACTGCTGAGACTATGGCCCGTAGCTGCTCTTCAGGTCTGGAATTAAACCCACACTTGTGGTTTGCAGCCAAACAAAAGACAGGCATATGAGTTGAACATTTACCTAGGGTAGATACACTCCTTGGAGAGAACAATCATGGGAGAAAGAAGGGCTGCTTATGCACAGGGAGACAGCTCAGGGGGCATGATTGCATGGAGGGATGGACACAGGGAGGGGGTAACTATGGGGAGGAAGTGGGAGGGGAGCTGTTGCATTGTGGTAAACTTTGATCAATGTCATGAGACAAAGTGTATGTGAACCGCTGTATGGAAAGTAAATGTGCTCTGTGAACCTTTACCCAAATCACAATAAAAATAAAATAACAAAATTTGAAAAGTAAAAAAAAAAGTGGCAACATTTCTTCAATAACTAATAATAGTGTTAATAAAAATAAATACTTTGCCATTGAAAGTAGAACTGCCCCATTGGGTTTCCAAGGCTGTAATCTTTACAGAAGCAGACTGCCAGATCTTTCTCTCATGGAGTGGTTGGTGGGTTCCAACTGCCAGCCTTTCGGTGAGCAGCTGAGTGCTTTAACCATTATGCCATCAGAGCGAATAGTGCTAATTCACTAGTTAATTCAGTAGTTAATAATAGTGTTAACCTTTTAGGAACACTTCAATGTGCTAGGCAACATGCTAAAGATATTACAGGTATTATTTCCTTGAATACTGACAATGACCCTCAGAAGCAAGCATACTAATTACTGCTCTTTTTAAGATGGGAAAATGAGGCTTAGGGAATTCAAGTTAACTTGATCAAGGTTACACAGTTGTGAAATGGAGGGACCAGAATAGAAACCTTAGCAGTCTGACTATTCAGAGTCTGAGTTCTAGAAAAAAGATTTGGTGGTCCCCCATGGCAACAACCTTAGAGAGAAGAACTGACTCTCAGAAATAGCAAAAGAGGGTGCAGCATTAAAGGCACAAAGCTTTAGAGATCCTGACTTTTGAAAGTCTTAATAACTAATTCATACTTGGTAGTCCCCAAATGCAGTAAGTGTTGCAACACACAAAGGGAAAGAGGAAAAATTAGTTGTGGGAACCACATTTATATTAACCAAAGCTTCCCTCCAAAACAAGCTTAAGGCTCTACTGAGCTAAAATTTTCAAAACCTTCACTCTCCAGCAGAGTGAACCCTTCCAAGGGTCTTAGAGAAGCTCTCCCTGGTGGTGTTTGCTTTCTCTCTCTCTGTTCCCTTCCTAGAAGATGATGCCACAGACAGTCAAGTGTACAGAACTACTGGGGAGACAAGGGGTTTGGGCAAGCTCAGATTTTTCCCTGTGTCAGATGAGGAGAAGCCCTGTTTCTGCCTCAAGCCTTGTCCACAAGCTTGAATGACATCTGAGTACCACCAACACTTACTTCCTAGGACAGGGCTAGGTTTTGAGGCCAGATATCATTTTCATTAAGCAGCTTATTAAACTGGTAAAGAAAAGTGGTGCAGAAGGCCCTTTTCCTGGGGAAAGAAGAGAAATAAAACAATACCCTTCTAGCCTCTTAGGCAAACATCAAATTTCACTTCAGAGGGGACAGCAGGGACACAAGACAGCAAATCAACCACAATGCTATGCTTCCATGACCTCCACTCTGCCCTTTCCATCTCACCCAACTTTTCTAGGGCTCGAATAGGAACTTCCAGGGTAATGAACAAAGCACTAGATTTGGAGTCAGAAACCCTGAGCTCCAGACCTGTGTCTCCTATTTGCAGTCTGTGTAACTTTCTGAAATCTGGTGTCTCCATTCCCCCTTCCATAAAATAGATCTGTATGTTATACATGTTGTAACTGCTTCTTTCATAGGGCTGCTGTGAAAATCAGTGAGCCAATGCATAAAGGCCCCTTGTCAGTTGGAAACCACAATGTATAATAAATAAATAAAGGGTCATTATTTGTTGTGATGCACATCTGGATAGAAGCCGAAAAACAAGGAAAAAAAAAAAAGTAAAGGAGCTGTAGGATACAGATCTAAAAGGAAAGTGAATTTTAAAATGATAATTTTTTAACATGTCCAGATAGAATTGAGGCATAATAGTTATTCCTCATTTGCTTAAGAGGTCCATCCCTCTTTTTTTTTTTTTTTTTCCATCTTGTCTAAATCAATTACAGTCTCTTTTGAGATGCCAGTCATGAAGAACATTTTCAAACTGATCACTCAGGCCACTGAGATCTGTCACTTTCACACTATGAAAATGATAAAATTTGGGACTTTATAACAGTATTGTCCTGTTTCTAATTGTTCTGTATATAAATATATACATACATATGTAAATGCAGAAATACATATATATATACACACACATGTATTTCTGCATTTACATATGTAATTATATATAATTGTTTTTCTAATAAGAGTTCAGGTTCTTTAGGGAGCTTTATGCAACTATGTGGTGGCATAGTGCATAAGGCATTTGACTGCTAACCAGAAGGCTGGAGGTTCAAACTTACCAACCACTCCTTGGAAGGAAGGTTGCACAATCTACTTCCGTAGTGACACCACCTCAGAAAACCAACAAGGGGTCACTGAGTTGGATCTGACTCAATGGCAGTGAGTTTCATTTTTGGTTTGTGTGCATCTATGGGAGACCCTGGGTGGTGAAATGGTTAATGAGCTCAACTAATAACCAAATGGTTGAAGGTTGAGTTCACCTAGAGGTGCCTTGAAAGAAAAGCCTGGTGATCTTTGAAAACCCTGTGGAGTACAGTTCTACTATGATAACCATGGAGATGCATGAATTAGAATCAACTTGACAGCAACCAGAATGTACCTGTGACCTCTTATGGAACATGGCACTGGGCATCCAGAAATAATTTAATAAATATTTAATATTCAACAATAGAACTTATTGATATAAGTTATTTATTGTGAAAGAAATATTTACAGTTCATCTCCTATGTGCCTAGCTTTTTATTAGAAAGTAAGGGGGTCAAGAAATATATTTAAGACATAGGATATTATTATATTATCTAAACCACATCTTTCTTTTAGAAAGAGGTTTACAATTAAAAAGCACTTTCACAATTTGAGCAACAAAATACGGTATTGGATTATAACCCCAAGTACAAGATGATTATCTATGAATGTCTATTGATATAAATAAACAATTGAGTATATTAATAAATGCATAGGATAGACAAATCTCCCATACAGAAAATCTCAAATAATTTATATAGCTACTCTTTCTTCAAAGAGTACATATTGTTTGGAAATGGGGAAAGAAAAGAGTAACTTTATGGTGGAGAAATCTGACAGATACTACCTCTAGCCAGATGATGAAGGTTAACAAGGCTGATAGGCACTTTTGATGTAGTGTAATGACAATGTCACTTTGCCTCTATGATTTTCCTCCCCAAACCCATAACTTCACTTTAATCATGAAAAAGACCTTACACAAATTCCAGCTGAGGGACATTCTACAAAATACCTGACCAGTACTCTTCAAAACTGTAAAGGTCACAAAAAACAAGGAAAGTCTGAGAAATTGAGAAGGCCAAGCAGAGCTTAAGTACACATGACAACTAAATGTAATGTGGTATTTGGAATGGGAACCTGGAAAAGAAAAAGGATATTAGATAAGAACTAAAGAAATAAGAATAAAATATGGACTTTAATTAATAATAATATTTTAATATTGGTTCATTAGTTGTGATAAATTACCATACTAATGGGGATATGGGTACTCTCTGTACCATCTTTGCAACTTTCCTGTAAAATCTAAAACTCCTCTAAACTCAAAAGTTTATTTAAATGCAGTCCAACAGCTGTGTGCTTGTCTATGCATGTCATTATGTGTAAACACACTAACAGTTGCTATTTCTCCAAAGCCCACAAAAATCACAGGAAAGGAATAAAATAGATATGAGCCTACAGAACAAGGGAAACTGAGAAAAGGCAAGAACAGAGAAAAGAAGTAAAAACTGAGAAAGAGATGTGGAAAGTGGATGAATGAAGGGTAACTGTGAAGAAAATTGAAACTTAACTGCATGCAAGGTGGAAGTAAGTGGACTCAAAAAGAAGAAAGAGGTGGCAACAAAGATCATGGGAAAGGTCTAGTAATTGAAATCACTGAGTACTCTGAGAGGCAAAGTTTAGAGTTAGGGTGAAAATTGATGGAAATCTCTAGATCCACTCCCTCAGGCAACTCAGCCAGGTGGTCCCTCTTTCTCACATCAGCAGAAGACTGGAGTCTGACTATGAAGAAGACACAGCTGAGAGACTCTAGACTAGCACCATCAGACACTGCTGAAGGTGAGTTGAAACCCAGCAATTAGTTATCTCTCTCCATACATGCAGAGCATCCCATTGGCTTTTTGGTACTTCTGAGAAAAGGTAGTCAAAGGACTCTAAATACAGAGAAGGGGCATCAGAGATTAAGATTAATAAACAGAAAAAAATAAACCATAAAAAACAAACAATTCAGGGACAAAAAAACTTTAAAAAAGCAAAATTATATTCTTATTTGTTAGATAAGAAACATAAATACAATGGTATAATAAAAGGATAATTAAAGAAACAAGAACTCTTGAAAATTAATACAGTAAATAAATACATTCGTTAGTAAGAATGCTGAAAGACAAAGTAAAAGTTATCACACAGAAAGTACAATAAAAGTCAAACAGAATAAATCTTGGAAGTCCACCATGAAAATACCCGGAATTCCAAGTAAAAGAAAAAGAGGAAATGGAAGAAAATTTATCAAATGAATTGTATAATAACATCTCCTAAAACTGAAGGTCATGAGTTTTTAGATTAAAAAAACTCACAGAGTACCTAGCCCCACGAATGAAAAAGCTCTGTGACATTGTCCATTATCTTAAATTATTAGAATTTTAGGACCAAGAGAAGATCCTAACAGCTTCTAGGTATAAGGGAGAAGGAAGTAAGTCACAGGCAAAGAACAGGCACTCAGAATGGCATTAGATTTTCATTGGCCACAATGGGAAAAAGGAAATAATAGAACATATCTTTAAAAATGGAACATATCCTCAAAATTGTGAATGAAAATTATTCCCAACCTTACATTTCATCCTCAATCATGTTAAAGTGTACTAAAAACATTTCCGGTATGCAAGTTCTAAAAAATATATCTTCCATTTACTCTTTCTCAGGAAGTTATTGGAGTTTATATTCCAGCAAAATGAGAGTAAATTGAATCACAATAAAAATTTTAAAAAAAAGGTAAATCGAAAATGAGGAAGAATGACATGGAGAATAGGAGAGCTAGCACTAGGGAGATGGTGAAGGTCAATCACAGGATGACAGCTTCACTGCAGGTCACAATACCAACAAGGCCTGACTGGAGCAAAAAGGACCAGGGCTCCAAGGGAGATGTCTATAGCAGAAACCAATACAACTGAGAGATCACCTAATGTTTAGTTGTAACCAAAAGTTCTTCAGTGAGCTCAAAAGTTTGGAGATTGATCAACAAGGAAATACAGGAAAGAGAGCTAGCAAACAAAAGAAGAAAAGCAAAAGAAAGCAAGAAAACAAGAAGTCTCAGATTATACTATCTGGCTCAGTTGTGAATGGTATTTACTGAGTCCTAGTAATGTAAACATTGAATACTGACTTAGCAGAAATACTACGGCAAGAAAAACTAAGGTGGAACAGAAGAATAAAACCCCCAATGCTTTCCCCTTTTAAAGTCAGCATTTGCTTTTCTTCCCCTCCCCCCAGAAAGGGAATAAGTCCATGTCTTTCTCTTTTCTGACTAGTACAGTTAAAGCATGCATTCCTAATATACTTTCTGTCTTGTGAGATGCATCCTATTTTCATTGCTTTCATGTTGCAGTCACAAAAGACTGTTCTACTTCCTTAGCTGGTACTTAATAATCTGGCCTACTTTCTGACCTGTGAGGTATTCTTGGTGCAGGTACCTGCCTTTATGCAGTTTTTAATTCATTTCTGGGCTCTTCAAATGTCTTCCTTATTTCCTCAAATAATAGTATGATTCTCAAACTCATTCAATCCCCTCCTTGGTGGAACATTCCTTCCTTCTTCCATTCATTCTGGCACATTTTTATGGAGTACCTTTTTTGTGTTGACACTAACCTGGGCTCTAGCAACTTAACAGTGAACAAAACAGATGCTACATCTGCCCTCCTGGAGCTCATAGTCAAGTGGATAAAGTAGAAAGACATGAAATAAATCATTCTTGAATATATGTGCTCTGTGCTATGCAGGGGAAGTTTGGGAAAAATGAGAACCTTTGAATGAGGATGTAATCTAGTTGGCATGATGGTGGTGGTCACGGCTCTTGTGTGACTCAATTGTTGTTGTTATGTGCCGTTGAGTTGGCCCTAACTCATAATGACCCCTCCTTAGCTTTCCAAGGCAGTATCACTATGGATTTAGATTGCCCCATCTTCCTTCTGAGGAGTGACTAGTGGGTTTGAGCCACCAGCCTTCTGGTTAACAGTCAAGTGCCTTAGGCACTGTGGCATCAGAGCTCTGTGTGACTCAATGGGATACCTCAAATGTCTGCAACAAGTTGAGTAACTAGGTAGTACTCAACAAATATTGGCTGCTTCCTTGATGAATATCCTTGGAAGAAATGTTTCGAAAAGTTACAGTCTATAGCTTAACCTCATTATTATCATGGGAAAAGACAAAACATCAGGAAAAAAATCCTGATATAAAATGAGGCTTACAGTAGATTTGGAGGAAAATGATGGGAAGGATCCTGTGTGGACAAGGGAGATCTACATAATTCCTCTTCTTATCTCTTTGCCTTCTTTCAACTCATTCTCAAAAACAATTTCAACGTGTATATCTTTGTTTGGAGTCTCTTAGGTAACTAGGACTGGGTCAGGATATAACTAAATCTTTTAACACTGGGCACAACAGCCATAAAATAGCAACCCACATTTGTAGTACTTGCAATTAACACTATACACCATTCAAAGGTGTAGTGCTTAGACCTTTTCACACTCTCACAAATATTCTTCTCAGCTTTGAAAGGGTAAGAAAAAAAGACAAACACAAAAGGCTGTCCTTCTAACAAGTCCTGTACACACCCTAAATGGGAACAAGCATTTATAGATGTAGAAGCTGAAAATAAAAATTTAGAAACTAGCAAATGCAGATGTACTGCTTATACAATAACTCGATGTAGGTAATAGCTCTCAAGAGGTAAAATAAGGATGCCCTTGTTTTACAAAAAAAATATTTCCTAGAAATTATGGGTATAAAGTGAATTTCTTTAAAGCAAATGACATTTCTACATAGTCTTTACTTGGAAAATTACAAAAGTAGTCCAGTAAGGAGGGGAACTCAAAAGCACTGAAGAATGGATACATGCATGAATGCCAATGTGCACACATCTAAATAACTTGTTGAATGTGGCTGTTCTAAGAATATGGATTACATCTCAATATAAAGAAAACAAAGGTCCTCACAACTGGACCAATAAGCAGCATCATGATAAATGGAGAAAAGTTTGAAGCTGTCAAAGACTTCATATTACTTGGTTCTACAATCAGTGCCAATGGAAGCAGCAGTCAAGACATCAAAAGATGCATTGCATTTGGCAAATCTACTGCAAAAGACCTCTTTCAAGTGATGAAGAGCAAAGATATCTCCCTGAAGATTAAGATGCACCTAACCCAAACTGTGGTATTTTTAATCACCTCATATGCATGTGAGAGCTGGACAAGGAACAAAGAAGACTGAAGAAGAGTTGATGCTTTTGAATTGTGGTGTTGGCAAAGAATGAAGAAAGAACCGTGGACTGCTAAAAGAACTCACAAATCTGTCCTGGAAGAAGTGCAGCCAGAATACTCCTTGGAAGCGAGAATGGCCAGATTTTGTCTCACCAACTTTGGTCATGTTGTCAGAAGGGACTATTCTCTGGAGAAGGATGTCATGCTTGATAAAGTGGAGGGTCAACAAAAAAGGGGAAGGCCCTCAATGAACTAGATTTACATAGTGGCTGCAGCGATGGTCTCAGGTATAGTGGAGATCATGAGGCTAGCATAGGATTGGGCAGTGTTTCTTTCTGTTGTACATAGGACCATTATGAGTTGGAGATGACTTGATGGCAGAAACAACTACTACAACGACAATTCTAGAAATTCATCAGTGGCACCTATAGGACTTTGTAGGTCTTGCTCAATGTTGATTTTTCTGATCATCCAACTCTGAAAACCTCTTTAGGCTTCAGAGTTATAACCTCTTACTGGGAAGATGTTGTTTCCATATTTGCAATTCTTCACACTTTTGATCCCCGCCATTATGTTTTGTCACTTAGCATAATGAAGTTGAGTCATAATGCAACACTTGGAGAAATTTACCATCACCTACTAATGTCGTTTTTCTCGAGTGCATGTAATTTATTGACACTTTTTGAAGGAAAATATGGTTTTCTGGACTCACAATGTTGACAAATTATTTTTACTATAATAATACCTAAAAATATATGAGCACTAAAACAATGATCAACTCTATGCTTATAACTCTCTTAGAACTATAAAACCAAAGAGAATTTACAAATGAAGCAAACTCACAATTATAAAACCAATGCATTTTGCAATTCCAATACTAATTTAATGTGACAAACTATGGTATTTGCTGAATCTAAAATATTTGTGATTATCAATATGGTACTGTATTTTTACACAGCTTCTGTGAGTTCAGCATGCCTTCACTACTGTGTACAGTATGAAGATTCAGCTCCCTGACCAATTTTCTATCTTCTTCCATTGTTATGTCACCTGGTGTCATTTTACTATACATTGTTTTTGTATAAATTAACTTTTTCTTGTTTCCAATAAGCCATCACAATTACGGTAATATTTATAGTATCAACATCACAGTAAATTCAAGCAGCAATAAAAATCTTGACTCATATGGCAGTATTCAGTTATGAAACAGCCATTTCAAGATATGATTGTTATTGTTTAACAATATCAAGTTGAATACATAAATAAATATTATTAGGATACTGAAACCTCTGAGGAAAAGTTGCTAAGCACTAGCATCATATGAGAAGATGCTAATGTACTCCTTTATAATTATTTTACCAAGTTTGAAGTTCAATGTTCTGCAAAATATATTTAATTAAAATGAATGGCATCTGTCAGGGACTTTAAAAGTGTAAATTAATTCACCTTTGAAGAGATGTTCAAACTCCTTTGGACACCTCCACTAGAGCCATCCTAAACGGATGTACCTCACAACATAGATGTTGTTTCCTCTTTTCTTCCTGAAGGAGTCACATGTAATACTTTAAATTTCTATACCATCTTTCCCTCAGGCCATAATTCATAAACCTCATATTAATGATGTTAACATATTGGTGGCATAATGCCTAAGGCATTTGATGGCTAACCAGAAGGCTGGTGGTTCAAACCCACCAGCCACTCCTCAGAAGGAAGGTTGGGCAATCTATTTCCATAGTGATACCAGGGAGGGGTTGCTATGAGTTGGATCCAACCTGACAGCAGTGAGAGTTCAAAGAGATGGGAGGCAATGTGCTTCCAGGTTATAAATAAGGAAATAAGCTTAGAAAGGTACAGCATTTCATCTCCAAGATACTTTGATTAGCTTCTTCTTCTTCCTCACATAGAGCACTATGAATATTAGCATTCTTTTCTTTCACTTCTTTATTAATTTATCCAAAGATTATATATTAAGAACAATGTGCCATACCTTGTACTTGATATTATGAGAGTAGACAATCAAATAGAAGACATGATACCTGACCTTATGAAGCTAATGATTAGAGAAGAAGAAAAGAACACACACAAAAGAAAGATGAAAAAATGGTTTTAAAAATAATTTAACGCATATAAAAGTACCTGAAAGTCTATTTTAGGAATTTAGATAAAAGTCCCATTATAGAAGGCTAGGATAGATGTGGAAGAAGCTCTTCTAGGCAAGAGAAATAGTATATTAACTGGCTGAGAGGTGTCAGTTAAGAATGGGAGACAGTGAGTAGACTAGCTAGTCTAACAGGTTATTATTTAATCAGTATTTTCTGTATGCTGTAAGCAGCTGTGGTGGTGCAGTGGTTAAGGTATTCAGCTCCTAACCAAAAGATTACTGGTTTGAATCCACCAGTTATGCCATAAGAGAAAGATAAGGCAGTCGGCTTCCATAAAGATTTTCAGCCCTAAAAGAACAATGTAGAATCTGCAAAACACTGCATAATGTGGATGAACTTGGAGGACATTATGCTGAGTGAAATA
>NW_006921747.1:7189425-7191262 GCF_000298275.1 Orycteropus afer afer
AGTCGAGAGCTAAATGAACCCTTAATCAGAGCATGTTATGATGGCAGTAGTGAGGAGAAGTTAAGCCCCTGCATGGAAGTGGATCTCATGTGGATTATCAGCTTTCTTGTGCACTGAAATATCCAGTTGACCCTCAAACCATTTCAATAACATTTCTGTGGTTTTCTATACATTTGAGTGAAGCCTTATGCCTCTTCCTGATCCAAAGAGATTTCAGAATGTCAGTTACCCCAGTTGGGAAGCAATATAACATGACAGACAAAGCATCCTGATGATACCTGCCAAGGCCTTGATAAAATATTACTTCTGTCATATGGCCTTGGCTGGCCACCATGTCAGTTCCACTCTTCCTTGGAAGCATTAGATTTGCCTTTGCTCACCAGGGTCCTTTAGGATACATTATGTACCTCTGTCATGGACACATCGTTCATTTTTGTTAAATTGCCTTTTTCTTTTCTAGACTGTGAGTTCTTTAAAAATAGAGACCTCATCAAGTACATATAGTTTGGGATTTAGAGCAGGATCTCTGGAGAAAAATTTCCTGGGTTCAAATCCCAGCTCTCCCATATACTGACTTTTTAAGTTTGGACAAGGGACTTGTTCTCTCTCTGAACTTTAGCTTCTTATTTGGCAAAAGGGGTAAGAGTAGTGCCTACTTAACAGAATTATTGTAAGGGTTCTTATTCACTAATATATCGATTTACCATAATCCATTTACCAGATATTTATGAAGTGGCAGACATATTCCCCATCCAATTCTGGATGTTAGGGATACAACCACAATAAACAAAATAGAAAATATCCCTCCTCTTTCAGAGCTCACATTGCCTGGGAGGGAAGCAGAATTACAAGTAAAGACATAAACATGATAATTTCTCATAGTAAGAAGTGTGCTGGAGATGGTTTATATTAGCTTGCAAGAGGTGATTGTGTGTACCTCTTCCCAACCTTGCATTCAGGGACATCATGTTCATAGCTTAAATCACTGAGTCAGTCACACTGGAGGTTTCACACCATGCATATTGGCAGATGCTACAAATTTATAAGGAGCTCTGGTAGCATAGTGCCTAAGGCACCTGACTGCTAACCAGAAGGCTGGTGGTTCAAACCCACCAGCCACTCCTCAGAAAGAAGGTTGGGAAATCTACTTCCGTAGTGATACTGTCTCAGAAACCCAAGGAGGGGTCACTAGGAGTCAGGTCTGACTCCACAGCACATAACAACAACAACATAAATTTATAAACCAGATCCAGGTATTAAGCATTAACCAGCACATCACTGGATAAAGAAGCTTTAAAAGAGGTTGATGTACTAGATGATGACTAAAGGGGTGTGGGTTGTGAACTCATTGTCAAGGAGTCTCAGAAAAAGTGAAGTTTGTGTTGAGATCTAACATGTGAGTAGCCAGAAGTGATGAGACTAAGAGGAAGAGTAGACTAGTCTGAGTGAATAGCTGGAATAAAGGCTTACTTATAAGCCTGATATTTATTTCAGCACCAATAACAAAAAGGTCACTGAGGCTGGAGTGGGGTCAGTACGAAATGAGTTAAGGTCAGAGTAGTAGACAGAGCAACATCGCATAGGGTCTTTTAGGCAAAGCACTTGCATTTATTCCAAGTGCAGACAGAAGCCATTGGAGGGTTTTCAGCAGGAGAGACCATCTAAGAGACTTAGCATGTACTCAGCACCTATGGAAGGGTCAATAAATAATAAATATTTTTGTTAGTGCTTATCTCAGTCTCGGCTCTGGTAGCATAGTGCCTAAGGCACTTGACTGCTAACCAGAAGGCTGGTGGTTCAAACCCACCAGCCACTCCTCAGAAGGAAGGTTGGGCAA
>NW_006921747.1:7191362-7193213 GCF_000298275.1 Orycteropus afer afer
CACCTGTGGCTTCCAGCCAAACAAAAGACAAGCATATGAGTTGAACATTTACCTAGGGTAGATACACTCCTTGGAGAGAACAATCATGGGAGAAAGAAGGGCTGCTTATGCACAGGGAGACAGCTCAGGGGACAGTAGTGTATGGAGGGATGGACACACGGAAGAGGTAACTATGGGGAGGAAGTGGGAGAGGAGCTGTTGCATTGTGATAAACTGTGGTCAAAGTCATGAGACAAAGTGTATGTGAACCACTGTATGGAAAGTAAATTTGCTGTGTAAACCTTCACCCAAATCACAATTAAAAAAAAAGAAAAAGAAAAAAAAAAGATTTTCAGCCTTGGGAAATCTATGGGGCAGTTCTACTGTATCCTGTAGGGTAACCATGAGTCAGAATCAACTTGATGGCAGTGGGTTTGATTTTTTGGTTTTCTGTATGCTGTGGATTATGCTCAAGGTATTCTATACCTTATTTGATTTAATCCTCACACTTTGATCCCATTTTAAAGGTGCAAAAATGGACACTCGGCAAGATTAAATAACCTATCACAGGTCGAAAAAGTAGCAAGTGGAAGCACCACTATTCAAACAGTCTACTGGACTCCAAAGCCCCTGCTCTCAAACAGTATGCTTTGATTTCCCAACAAGGAGAGATAACAGCTCAAGCTGGTGCTGGTTACAGAAATCTTCAATACCAGTGTATTCAAGCTTTACTTTGTAGGGAGCGGAAAACGACTGATGATTTTTGGAGGAGAGCAGTAGTAGGAAAGAAACACACACACACACACACACACACACACAAAGAGCTTTAGAAAGGGAAAGTTGGCAGTGGTTGTATAGGATGAGCCAAAAGAAGAGACACAGAAGGTGTATAAGAATGGATTTGACAGGTATCTAGGCATTGAGGTTAACTTTGCTTTCCATCTCTCTTAATATAAGACCTTAACTCTTAACCAAGGGTAAAGCATTCTTGCAGGGCCTAGTCCCTCCCTATTTCTCCAGCCTTATCTCACCTTTTTCTCCACCTTTCTTCTCTGACCCCATCCAAACCTATTTACTTTCAATTTGTTGGTAGAAGCTATTCTTCCTTCCACCAGAGTATTTGTACCTGTTCTTCCAAAAAGAAATTATTTTTCTTCTCTTTGGTGACTTAACACTCCTTCTACTAATCCTTCATATTTTGATTTAAATTTAACTTCACTTGAAAAGTCTTTCCTGGTGTGCCTGCCTATGCCAAATGGCCTGATAGAGGTTCTTACAGCATCATGACCCTCTCCTTTGTAATATCTGCCACAGGTGTAATTATCCATTTATTGATGTGATTCTCAGGTCAAGAGCTGTCTGTCCTCACTAGAATATATTCTCCTTGAGGGAAAAGCCTTGTTCATTTTTGCTCATCATTGCATTCCCAGAGCCTACCACATTGTCTGTCACATAGCAGGCACTCAACATTTGTTGAATGAGTGAGTGAATGAATGGATGAATAGACACACATGGATCAGCATGATATCAGTGGCAATGAAGGAAATGTATGATGTAAAAGTTGACAAAAGGACCCTGTGAGTAACTTAGGGTTAGAGAAGGGAAAAGCAGAGGCAGAGAATGCCAAGGTTTAAGCAGCTAGCTGTCAATGCCAGCTGTGTGATTTCTCAAGCTTGGCTGCTAGAAAAGTCAAAGTGCCATTTACAATAGTATACTTCCACTCTCCTGAAATTTTGATGTTGTTGTTGTTGTTAAGTGCCGTCGAGTCGTTTCCAACTCATAGCGACCCAATGCACAGCAGAACAAAACACTGCCCGATCCCGTGCCAGCCCCACAATCCCTGCTATACTTGATCCCATCATCGCATCCACC
>NW_006921747.1:7198778-7210348 GCF_000298275.1 Orycteropus afer afer
CCTAAGGCACTTGACTGCTAACCAGAAGGCTGGTGGTTCAAACCCACCAGCCACTCCTCAGAAGGAAGGTTGGGCAATCTACTTCCATAGTGATGATACTGCCTCGGAAACCCAAGGAGGGGTCACTATGAGTAGGATCAGACTTGACGGCAGTGGGTTTGGTTTTTTGGTTTTTATCTCAGTCTCTGGCAGCTCACACATTATTTGACACATAGGAGGCACAAAGTTAATGTTTGCTGTTTTTATTAGCTGTCATCAAACAAGGCTTGACTCATGGTGAATCCATGCACAACAGAATGAAATGCTGCCCAGTCCTGTGCTATTGTGATCCATAGAGTTTTATTGGTTGATGTTTGGAAGTATTTAACCAGGTCTTTCTTCCTGGAATGCTTATTGAGTGATGAATAAAATATGGCCATAACTCAGCCCTTTTCCTCTCTGAGCCTCAGTTGCTTCCTCAGCAAAATGAATTACTTTTAAAAGATGGTTTCCCAAATCTTATCTGTTCCCCAAACTCTTTCCATTCAATGTATTGCTATGGATTGCAGATTGGTCTTGTTAACCCAGCCTAGCAGCAGTTATCACAGCCTTAGCAGCCAACATTCTCAAATAAACATGCTATATCACTTTGGAGCCATCTCATTGCAAAATATGGCATTCCTGCCTTGTACAATAGCATAAAACATAACAGGCTTCATATTCCTGTTATCATGTTAATAGGGGGAGCAGGGAGAAAGGAGAGAGAGAGAGAGAGAAAATTTGCACTCACTAATGAGGCCATAAATATTGATGTCTTCCTCAGGCCCCCCTAGAGTTCTATCATTTTGGCAACTGGATGATTAATAATAGATTAAACACTTTAGATTTGCTTACTCTGAGATCTGTGACTTTAAATGCATCTGCTGTGCAAGAACTGGTTGAGATGGAGATCGACAGATTGTGCAGACTTCCCGTATAAAAATACAGTGGGAGGGGATATAAATTGAGCATGACAACCAATATTTCCACTGAGTAACATCTCAAATGCTATGTGCAAGCCTTAGGATATCTTTCCAGATGTTAGCTTCTTTCCCCCAGAACTCACCCACATGATAAACTAAATGAGAGGACGTGTTAATATATACCATATGGTAGTGTTCTGAGTAAGCAAGAGTTGAGGAAGGGAGTCTTCCCACACACATAGTGCCGAACCACATCCAAATACCAGTTAATGACCACAGAAATTTGAGACAACACTGGCACAAGTGGAAGAAGCTGACATGCTTGTCCATGACTGCTGAGATATACTAACTTGCAAAAAGCCTTATCCTTTGGGATGGAAGCAAGTGATTGGACCAAAAGACCCACTGATCCTCTTCCACATACCACCAGAAGAGTCAGGGGTACCCTCAAGGCAGTCATGGACAACCACAGGGCACAGTTAAATGCTGGCCTTTGTAGACTAGTAAAAGCATTTCTAAATCTTGACACCAAAAACCAATTTGGCACATTGGGAAGTATGTTGAGGAATCATGGTATCTGAGTTGCAGGTTTGACATTGTCATTGATTGAGTCTCTGTGTGACTTTGGGTTCATGGAGTTCCTTCCTTGGACTTCAATTTCCCAGTCTCTTCAGTGAGGGCCTAGATAAAAGCAGTGTTTCTCAATCAGAATTACTAGCAGATCTTTTCAAAAACATGAATTCACATTAAAAAAAAAAAAATCAGTTACTTTTGAGTTCATTCCAACTCATTCCATACCATGACAAAGTAATATTGTGGAGACAGACTGTAGGATACAGTGGGGGTTAGATAGTAAGGTCAGGGATGGACTGGTTGAAGAAGTGACATCTGAGCTGAGTTGAGACTGAACAATGCAGAGTAATCAGCTGTGAAAAAGATGGAAGAAGGTTGAAACAGGCAGGGAGAGCTTTAGCTGCATATTCCCTGTTGCAGGAGAAAGTTTGGCATGTTTAAGGAACTGAAAGAAGGCTAGTGTGGTTTGAGCACAGTGATGAAGGCGTTGAGTGGGAGGTGAGGTCCAAGAGATCAGTAAGCCCAGCCAGATGAGGATAAGGCAGCTAGATTTTATTCTAAAATAAACTATGGAATCCACAAGAGGATTTTTAACAGTAGAGTGACGTGAGTTACAGTTAAAGAGGAAAGGAGTAAATGGCTAAGATTCTTCTAACATGAATATTCTAGAAAGAAATAGCTTCATATCCTTCCGCCATTGCTGTCAACATGGACAGAACATCAATGGAATTAAACACAATACTGTACTATGGTGACAAGTGATGATATCTCACAGATACACTGGGGGTGGTGGTGGGGAAAAGCAGAGTAGGAAGCTGTCTGCATACCAAACTTTGAACTGAGCGCTACCTAAGCCCCCAGGTTCCCTGTGAAAGGCATAAACTACTTTTGTTCTGTCTAAGGGGTTATCTGTTGAAACATATTTAGGCAAAACCTGTCATAAGATGTCTCTCCAAACTCACACCAATCTCAGCTGACACCCTATTAGAATGTTGATACGCACAACATCAAAGTCAGGGATGTCCCACCGAGCAGCACTGCCAAGGTACCAGGGAGTCTCTCTGAATACAGATAGCAGCAGGAATCCGAGCAGGGAGGGCGGCTCTTGCCCCCTCCATTTTTCTCTTGCTGAATCCAAATTCAGCCTCTAATGAGACGTTGCAGTCTGAACTGACTTCGCTGTGGCTGACCCTCCAGAAACTGGCACCAGAGTGTAATATTAATAAGATGAGTGCCCTTCATCTGATAGAACATCACAAAATAATACAAAGTGTTTTTCTCATCCATTATCCCATTCAAATCTCTTCCCATTCTAGGTTGTACGCTGGGTGGTTATTTTTAACCATTTCACCAACAGATAAGCATGGGTCCAGAACAGGCACTTGACCAAGGTCACATTTGGGCTTCCTATTCTCAGCCCAAGGCTCATGCTCAATCTCATTGTCTCTGAGATACATCATATTTCAGGCACAGATTTGACAAGGTAAAATGTAGAGCTGCCAAATTGTATAGAAGGTCAATGAAGCAAGTTTAGCAATCTAAAACATTAATTCTGTGAACCAGCGTGTCTGGGTTTGAGCACTGACTGTGTGAGTTCAGCCGAGTTATCTGCATTCCCTTCCTTCCAGTTTACTCATCTGTAAAATGTGGAAACTAATGTTTTCTATGAGGCTTAGGTGAGATAAAGTCAACTCTTCTATTGCTAAATTACCACTTATGAAGTGATGATGATGATAATGATGATGTTGTTGATGATTATGACTATGGGGTTCACAGTTAACTTTACCCAAATAATTTGGTCTTTGTGTTTGCTTCATGAGCAATAATCTCTAATACCTTAGAATTTCCCCGGTGACTGAAATGTCTTTGATGAGGGATCCAGACCACACCTAATATGCTATGCTAACGAGCACCTTTGGGAGTCAGAATAAACTGACCTTTGGGCTTGTCAGGCCAGAAAGATTTACCACATGGTATCAACTGAGTGATATTAGCCAACCTCAGGAGAGGAAGTTTGAAAGTTGAGTTCAATCAAGTTGGGTAATGATCCAATTCATCATGTTTATTTAATGAAACCCCCCAATAAAAGCTCTGGATACTGAAACTCCATGAGCTTCATTGCTGGCAAAAGATGTCAGTGCAGGTGGGAGAGCAGTGTGTGTCTTTATGGAACATGGAAACTTCACATTGAGAACTCTCCTGGACCTCACCCTTTGTGTCTCTTTATTTGGATCCTTTTTGGTATACTAAAACTATAATCATAAGTATAGCACATCCCTGAATTCTGTGAGTCCCTGTAGTGAAATATTGAATCCAAGGGAATAGTGGGAGCCCGCAGGTCAGAGATGAGGATGTAGTGGGGACTCCCAAGCTTGCAAGTAGAATCTGAAGTCTTAGGCACATGTGGCAGTCAAGAGGACTGTGCCCTTTTCCTTGTAAGGTCTGAGTTAGCTCTAGTGGTAAGTATCAGAAGAAAAAACCTGAATTTTCAGTTAGTGACTGTTCTGCTTACCTACTGCCACTCTGATAAGAAATATACCACAAATGGGATGGCCTTAACAAACAGGAGTTTATTCTTATAATTTGGAGGCTTTAAGTCCAAGTTCAAAGTGCCAGGCTCTAGGGTATGGGTGAAAGCCCCTCAACCTTGGGGTCCAGCTCTGCCTCCTGCTCCTGGTCCACTGGAGCTAGAGGCTTTTATTCACTCAGTTGCTGGCTGCTGAGGCTGAGAAGCCCCAAAGTTGACAAGTAAAAAGGCACAGTCCCAATGTTACCAAACCACATGGCAGGCCATTAACTTAAGTCCATTTTAAGTCCCAAGGTCGGCAGAACATAGCAGGCTGCTGAGCAACGATACAGCTACATGCAGGGTCCAAGTATGCCATAGACTAGAGACCATTCCTTTATATACAGGAAGCAGACCACATCTCAAAGGCAGCTACTCAGCTGCTTGTGGTAGATCCCACCATGGATCTATCTATCTATCTATCTATCTATCTATCTATCTATCTATCTATAGAGAGAATGAGAGAGAGAGAGAGAGAGAGAGAGAATCCATATCTGGAATATAAAAATGTAATGTATTCCATAGTCAAAACATAAGAGCTTATATTGTAAATAATTCACTGGTACAATTAAAATAGTCTAGCACAGCCCATCCAGCCCACACATGGCAGAATCAAAGAATGGCAATGCCAGAGGAACCTGAAGATTCTCCTCACCCAAAGCCCTGAGTGGAGAGAGTAAATGCATGGTAGGCCCAAGGTCACAGAGACCTCCTTTCCAACAGAAAGAGAAAATTCAATTAAATGAAGATTCACTTAAATGAAGAGCTCCATACCCAGGAAGATTCACCCTCTTACTCTCCCTTTACCTGAGGAACTCTTTGACTTCCTTTGCTTGCTCTTCTTACCCTTCAGTCCCCAGCTATGAATAGAGCTGAAAGGCAGGATAACAGAACCATTGGTAGGTGCTTGAACAGATGCAAAGGGCAGTTGTCTGTGTGGATTCCTATCCACGGCTGTCAGCTTCTCTATGTGCAAAATGGGGTAGGGTGAAAGGGTTAGGCTACATGAGATCAAATGTTTTCTTATGGCCCTAAAATGCTCCAGTTTTCATTTATTTAATCTGAAAATCAGGATCCCAGTGTTCTTTCCTGAGACCCTCACGAGAGCTGAGGGGTTTCTGCATAGAGTGCTAGGACAGGACTCAGAAGCTCTGTGACCTGGCTTCACCTCCTCCATCATGCACAGGGTGACCTTGAGGCAAATCACTCAAGCACTTTGTGGCCATTTCCCCAATTAGGACACTCCTACTCTACTTCTGTGCATGAGTGTGAGCTAAATTAAAACAATAGATGGGAAAAATGCTTTGAGAAGAGCAGCAAAGGACTATATATATACACATGTATATATATATCTTTATGCATTACTAATCATTTGTTATTCTTTTATCACCACCATCACTATTGTTCTTTCACAACTCCTTCATAGGTAATTGGGAACTTATGACTAATGAGGGCAATCTTCTATCTACTGGGGGAAGAGAGAACAAAGAAGTGTCCAGTGCTAGGCAAACACTGTCATGACTATCAGTGCTGCCTATCATATTTTGTCTTGGTATTTTTATTTCCTAAGGTTAAATAGGGAGCTCTGGTGGTGTAGTGCCTAAGGCACTTGACTGCTAACCAGAAGGCTGGCAGTTCAAAACCACCAGGCACTCCTCAGAAGGAAGGTTGGGAAATCTACTTCCACAGTGATAATACCTCGGAAACCCAAGGAGGGGTCATGACGAGTCAGATCTGACTCAATGGCAGTGAGAGGGAGAGAGAGAGGGTTAAACAATACACTTGAATCTGATGATTCCTGGACCAAAAATAGAGAATAAGTTAGTGGCATGGAATAAAGAAGTCAAACTCAAACTTCAATAAACAAATGAACAAAAATAGAAAGTACCTTTTATGAGGATAGAGTTTTTAAGAGTTTTCTGGCTGATTATCTTCTCTGTTCTCCACAAACTCTTATAAAAGAGGCAGGCCTCTTGACAAGTAATAATCATTGATTAACACTTTATATGCATGACACTTTAGGGTTTACAAAGTACTTTCTTTGTGTCATTACACAATTCAATTTGATTAAAGGCTTATCTAGCACTACTTTGAGCAATGCACTGTGATGAACATTATTTGATAACTCAAACATTCTCTTGGAAACTGGATCTGGAGTTTCATCCCAGTTTCAGGAGAAGAAAGGAACATTTAAATTGAGTGACTGGTCCAAAGTTAAATTATTAAAACATAGATTAGATGACATTTCACTTCAGAGGTTTCTCATTGCACTTAAAATTCAAACTTCTTTCCTTGCTCTGTAAGGCCCTGCATGATTGGGGTCCTTCTCTGTCTTCCTGATCTGATCTCCTAGCAGTAGCCCTCTAAATACAGAAAATAGCACCTATGGAGAACAATGTGGAACAAAACTCAAAATCATTTGGGAAAAAAAAGGGGGGACCAGGTTTGCTGGTCCAATAGAGCCTGGTGGATCCCCTGAGACTATGGCCCATAGCTGCCCTTCAGGAATTGAACCCACACTTGTGGCTTCCAGCCAAACAAAAGACAGGTATATGAGTTGAACATTTACCTGAGGTAGATACACTCCTTGGAGAGAACAATCATGGGAGAAAGAAGGGCTGCTTATGTACAGGGAGACAGCTCAGGGGGCAGGAGTGCATGGAAGGATGGACACAGGGAAGAGGTAACTATGGGGAGGAAATGGAAGGGGAGTTGTTGCATTGTGGTAAATTGTAGTCAATGTCATGAGACAAAGTGTATGTGAACTGCTGTATGGAAAGTGAATTTGCTCTGTAAATTTTCACCCAAATCACAATAGAAAAGAAAATAGCACCTATGGCAATTAGTTTTAAAGAGGTGAATGGTCTCTCACAGTGGGTGATGGAAACTATGATGGAGAATAGAAACTGCTTATTGGTGCTGCTTTTCAAGTGGTACGCAAGGCATGTGCCATACCTGCCATATCCTAGATACACCTTTTCCTATCAATCTCTCCCTTGCTAAAAACACTTCAGCTTCCCTGGTTGCCTTTGAGTTCCTCAACTCTACCCCCAAGCTTTTCACCTACCTCAAGGCCATTGCACAAATTTTTCCCTCTGACTATAATATTCTTCTCCCAACTTTTGTAGTGCTAGTACTTTCTCAGTCTTTAATTCTGGGAGCTGACAGAGGGTCTTTAAACAAGTACACTATTTACTCTGATGTTATCTTCTCTCAGCTTGTTGCTTTTTTCCTCAGAGCAATGAAGCCTTGCCATTTTTGCATTTATTTGGTCTTTTACCTATTTCTGTCTGTCTTATCCCAATAGAACCAAGGTCCATGAAATCAGATACCTAGTCTTTCTTAACATTGCTATATTCCCAATGATTGGCAGAACTACATAGTAGGAAATTAGCATGCAATGGATGAATTAATGACATTTATAAACTTTGAACCTGAAATTTGAACTCAGGTCTTGTGACTTCTAGTTTTTTAGACTTTCCCTTTATTTTGTATAATCACTCTACAACCTAGCATCCATATTCTCAACCTCATGCTCCGGGATAGGGATGGGCAAGGATCCTATTTTTCTCAAATGAAGGAGAAACTCCAAACACATTATCTGCAGAGTGAAAAAGGAGACAGGTCTTGTACAAACAATGTTGGTGGCTAAGGACCTTGCTTCAAGGAAACTTACAGGATTTCCTCTATCACAAAATTACAGCAGAAAAGCTCAGTGCCTGTCATCACTTGACAGGCTCCAGGGCAGCCCAAAGGTATATACCTGCAAGGTATGTTTGTTTCCTGCACCCATAGATCTCTGCAGAATGTGGAAATATCACTGATGGAAAAGAATAAAGTATAGTAGACAGTCAGAGCAATTATCTACCCACTTAGACCCTCTCTCACTTACATCCATCCATCCATCCATCCTTCCATCCTTCCATCCAATATTTATTGAGAGCCTAGAATGTGTTAGGCAATGTGACCAAATATTAGTCACTTCTCTAAAGCTCAAGTAACTTATTTATAAAAGAGACTCAAAAATCATAACCTAAACTACTGTATGGGCTTCTTGTGAGGGCCATAAGAAGTGATAACTGTAAAGATCCAAACACATAGAAAAGATTATGATTATTAATACAACTCAACAAGTGGAGAGACAAGGAGGAAGGGGACATACAATTAAGACCCAAACCTGTTCATTTTGAAGATTATTAGGTGAGAGGCTTTAATTTTCTTTTTTAACCAATTAAATATTTTTAATGAACATTTTGATTTTAAAAAAAGATTTGACTTGTTTCAGCCAGTTGTCCCTTCTCCTCCCTAGAAAAACAATTCAGGAAATTAAAACAGAAAACATTGTTGGATGCAGGTGTCAAGGATTAGAGTATTATTAAAAACAGAAGTACAGAGCCCAAAGCATTAGAACAATTATACAATGTCTTTGGACCTTTGCTCAGGCTGTTTCCCCCAGCTTCACCCTTTGTCATCTCTTTTGGTGTCCAATTCCAAATATTTAAGGCATACCTACTTCCTAACCTCCCTCAGGAAATACTTCCTATTTTCCCCAGGATATTCAAGTTTTTTCCCCTTCTCTAAGTTCCCATAACATGTATAAATTAAACCTCAGAATTGCATACTCATTAACATTCCTCTTTAGTTTAGTTTTGCTTATTTAGTTCAAGTTAAGTCTGTCTGGTAGGCAATGAAATTTTCATCCCTGTCTTAAAGTGGGAAAGCAGAAGTTCTAGAACTTAATTACACATCTAAAGGTAAAATGGCTAGCAAGAGGTGGAAGTAGGTTTAGCAACAAGGTTTTTAGACTCCTACTCAAGTTCTCTTTCCAGTACAACTACTTGTATCATACATAGTAAATATGTTGGACTGATTCAAATTGAGCACAGCAGATGAGTCTCTAAACGAATATAGTTCTTCACCAAGTGCTAGGGTTACACTGCACATAAATCACACAGTGCTTCACAAATCTAACATTCTCTTCATTAATGGCCACTCTAGGTTGGTTGGTGGCCCTTATGTCTAAAGAGAAACCTAAATTCCGTTCTGATATTACACAGAACAGAAACAGAAGAGAGTGCTCTGCATCATTCCCTGGGAAGGTGGATGGGTCTTTTGGCTCAGGTTATGTGAGGTGACACAGGAGACTTGAGGAGACTAAACTGGGAGTCAGGAGGGTTCTGTTCTAGTTGTAAGTTCTAGGCCCAACTGTTAAGATGTACAGTGACTCAGGGAAAGCCACACCTCTCTCTAGGCCTCAATTTCTTATGTGCAGCACCATAGATTTTCAAAGCTATCTCAAGTCCCTCCTATTGCTGATATTCAGTGACATTCCAGTGACTTTATAACTTTCCAAACTCTCAAGAGGTTTATTTCCAAAGTCTCAAGTGCTGGACTTTGGATCTGTTAAATTCCCTACTCTTTGCAGGTTCTGTCATGGATTGAATTTGTGTCCCCTCTGTCATATCTGTCAACTTGGTTGGGTCATGATTCTCAGTGGTTTTGCAATTATGTAATGATGTAACTTGGCAGTTATATAATGATGTAATCATCCCTCATGATGTGGTCATCTGATGTGATCAGCCAATCAGGCTGATGGGATGGAAATGTAACAAACACCCTTACTCAGGTCACAGCTCTGATTCAATGTAAGTAGAGTTTCCTTAAGGTGTGGCCTGAGTCATCTTTTATCTTACAAGGGATAAAAGGAGAGAGAAGCAAGTGGAGAAGGAAGGGAACTACTACCAATAAGAAAGAAGAGCAAGAGTGGAGCACATCCTTTGGACACCAGATCCCAGTGCTAGAAACCTTCTAGACCCAGGGGAAGATTGATAGCAAGACACATGGAGATCTCCAAGGAATGCAGGGCCCACAGATGTTGAAAGGAGACATAGACCTTCCCCCAGAGCTGAAAGAGAGAGAAAGTATTCCCTAGAGCCGGCACTCTGAATTCAGACTTCTACATCCCTAAACTGTGAGGAAATAAATTTATGTTTGTTAAAACCATCCAATTGTGGTATTTCTATTATAGCAGCACTAGATAACTAAGAATCTAAAGATGGGAACAACATTACTAAACAGACAGTGCCCAAGATATTTATTTCCCTGAATAAGATCGTTTAATTTTACTCCTGTTAGGTACCAAAAATCATGCTACAGAAAGGCAATTCATTTTTAAGACCTGGCTGGGATTTCACAGTCCTTTTACCTACACCTGGATTGGGAAGATCTTTTACTTATTCAGGTATATTTTTCTTCTTTTTTTCAAAGAGATCTCTCTTTGCCTCTGTCTGCCCTCCTCTCCCTTTTTTATTTTGACTTTCAAGGGAGTTCTGTGCTTAGCCCTACTAAGCTATGGGAGATAAGTCCCAAGAGACTGTCCTAGGATTAAATAGTCTCCTTGTGATTTAGAAGCCTGAGATTGCCAGCTCTGAATCAACATGAATTCTCCGTTTAATTTGAATCAGTGAGTTTTACGATTCTGTTTCCCTTTGAGTTTATCAGACAGACTCTCTCTCTGTTTATTACTCTTACAGTGTTGTACAGATAGAAATACCATCAACTGGCATGCTGGAAAGCAACCTTAGCAATTGTCTAGAAAGGGCCTTGGGTTCCACCACTGGGGAAACTGAGGCCAAATATAGAGAAGATATTGTTCAAGGGCACCTACCCTTGAACAAGACTGAACTGAGGTTTTTTTTTCTCTCCCCCATCTTTGTGTTATATTTCTTCTCCACCATTTCTCCCTTGCTTGGCCTCAAACAAAGACTTTAATTTATAACAATTGTTTACCCTCTCATGTCACCAATAGATAGATAATCAATCACATGCTTTGGAGATTCCTATCAAAACAGCATAATGAAACTTCAATCAGAGGCCAGGCCACAAAACTCTTACCGGGAATTATCTCCCAGATTAGCTTTAAGAAAAAATAGGCAATTTCTCTTTCTTTCCCTTCCTCTCTCCCTCCTTCCTTCTGTTCAGTTTTTCACACATGCAAGCTATAGAAATGAAGATTGCATGGTATTAACATTGAAAGGAGACCTATATTTTGTCTAGTCTCCTGGCAAAAAAATATTGTTATAGAAAAAGCCTTACCTGATTCTTCAGACATTCAAGTTCAATTACTAGACACTGATAAACGTGTGTGTGTGTGTGTGTTTAGCAGGCTATATATTGTTGTTATTAAGTATCACAACAGCAACAACCACAAACCAGAATTTACGTTAAGTCAGAGTTTACCAAAGCTCTAAAATAAACATTCTCCCTCTCTTCATATAAGGAGGTTTTGTGATAGAGCTGATAAGGCATTTGACTGCTAACCAGAAGGCTGGTGGTTTAAGCCCCATAGGAGGAAGTTGAGAAGTTGAGACAATCTACTTCCCTGAAGATTTACAGCCTTGAGAAACCCTATGAGGGTCACTGTGAGTCAGAATCAACTCACTGACAGTGAGTTTGGTTTTGGTTCTCTTCAAGTATAACCATGTTCAGCA
>NW_006921747.1:7210448-7213363 GCF_000298275.1 Orycteropus afer afer
TTCTTGTTGTTGTTATGTGTCATAGAGTCAGACCCCACTCATAGTGACCCCTCCTTGGGTTTCCAAGGTGGTATCACTATGGAAGTAGATTGCCCAGTCTACTGGGCAATTGCCAAGAGTGGGTGGTGTGTTTGAACAGCCAGCTTTCTGATCAGCAGTCAAATGCCTTTTTGTTGTTGTTATGTGCCTTAGAGAGATCAAATAATTTATCCAAAATCATCAAGCTACTAAAATAACAGTGCTGAGACTCAGATTGAAGTCCTGTTTCTAAATCCTGGTTACTTCCTTATCAGTGTGTTACCTTTCTATATAAGACTTTTCTTAAATGTTTTTCTCTTAAGGCAACTTGGTGTTTAGTGAGAACCCTGGGTCTTCAGCTCCCCACCAGCTAAGTGAGTTCTTTCTCCTGGCATCACCCAGCTAGTCTCTTGCACATGTGCTGATAGGCCATTCTGTAACAGATATATGGAAGGTCTGGGTGGGACAAAGCTATAGGCTTTCTGGCTCCTTCCCCAGGGCTCCAGAGTACTTGGAATATATCATAGTGATGGCAAGCCTCCAGTTGTACTTGAATGTGTATCACCTGGCCTTCTCCCCCATTACACTTGGAGTCCCTGAAAGGCTGGCCTGTGTTTTACTCAACTTTGTTATGTTTGAATGTTGTTGTTGTTGTTGTTATGTGCCATCGAGTCGACCCCGACTCATAGCGACCCCTCCTTGGGTTTCTGAGGCAGTATCACTATGGAAGTAGGATTGCCCAACCTTCCTTCCGAGGACTTCTGGTTAGCAGTCAAGTGCTTTAGCCACTATGCTACCAGAGCTCCTTATTTTTGAATAGAGTTAGGAATTCAGTGAGTCCTCAAAATAGGCTTTCTTTAGGGGGCATTGAGTATATGTCGATGGAATGATTTGGGAAAAAGATAGCAAGAATGGTTGCAGAACTTGAAGAATGTAATCAGTGTCACTGAATTGTACATGTAGAAGTTGTTGTAATGATGCATGTGGTTCTGTTTGTTTGTTTGTTTGGTTGGTTGGTTGTTTTTTTAATTTTTTTGTGATTTGAGTGAAAGTTTAGAGAGCAAATTCATCTTCCATACAGCAGCTCACATACACTTTGTCTCATGGCATTGACTATGATCTCCCACAATGCAACAGCTCTCTTTCCACTTCCTCGTCATAGCCACCCCTTCTCTGTGTCCTTCCTTCCAAACACTTCTGTCCCCGAACTATCTCCCTATGCATACACAGCACTTCTATTCTCCCATGATTGATCTCTCCAAGGAGTGCAACTACCTAATATAAATGTTCAGCTCATTTGCCTCTCTTTGGCTGGCTGGAAGCCACAAGAGTGGGTTCAATTCCAGACCTGAAGGGCAGCAAGGGGCCATAGTCTCAGGGGTTTCACCAGGCTCTTTCAGACAGCAAACCTGATCTTTTTTTTTTTTTTTTTTATGATTTGAGTTTTGTTCCACATTGTTCTGCCACTCTATTCAGGATATCCTACACAGATCCCCACCCCACCCCCACTGAGTGGTTAACAGTGGTAGCTAGACACCATCTAGTTCTTCTGGTCTCATAGTTGTAAAGGCTTAAGATTCCATGGTGTACCAGTCCCTTGGACTAATTGTCTCCAAGCATCTTTGGTTTTCTCCATTCTTCTTTGCTGTGGATGAGGAGAGACCCATTGTTGGATCTAGATGGCTGCTTGCAAGCTTTTAATATCCTGGTCGCTACTCACCAACATAGGATGTAGAACAATGTTTTTGTGTAGCATGTGATGCCAATGAGCTTGATGTCCCCTGTGACCATGGTCCCAAGCCCACAGGCCCAACTACTTGCTCCCTTTTTGGCTGTGGCTAAAAAGTGACTACAACCTTGTCCCTTGTCAGCTCTACTAGAAATTCTTACAGAACATACAAATAAACTTGTTGAAACATTGTCTGTCAACCCTATACATACATGGTCATGGGTACACTGCCCCCTGCATAGACATGCCTGATTGTTGGCCTGTCCACCCATCTATCCACCTGTAGATTTTTACCATCACTGACAACACAGATTTGTATGTGCAAAAAGGTTCATCTTTGTTGTCTGAACTTCCATGCACACTGTACCTCCTGTGTTGATCACTCATGTTTGGTACATTGCCCTTCTCTTCACTCAAATCAATACTTTTCTCTATCTAGCAGTGTTCCCTCCCCAGTCCTTGCTACCCTTGGTAACCAACAAAGAATATTTCCTTGACTTTTTACAATAATGGACTAATATAATATTTGTCTTTATGTGATTGACTTTTCTCACTTGCATAACGTCTTACAAGTTCATCCATGTTATGCAGTGCTTTTCAGATTCTACATTATTCTTTAGGGTTGAATAGTACTCCACTTTGTGTATGTACCATAGTTTGGTCATCCATTCTTCTGTTGATGGGCACCTAGGATGTTTCCATCTTTTGGCTATTATAAATAGTACTGGGATGAAAATGGGTGTGCATATATCTGTTCTTGTGCTGGCTTTCACTTCTTTAGGATATATACTTAGTAATGGGATTTCTGGGTCAAATAGTATTTTTAATTCAAGCTTTTTAAGGAATCACCATACCGCTTTCCACAGTGGTAGTATCATTTGACAGTTTCACCAGCACTGTATGAGAGGGCTCTCCACATCCTTGCCAGCATTTGTTATTTTCTGTCTTGGTGAATTTTGCTACTAGTGTTGAGGCAAAATAGTATCTTATTGTTGTTTTGATTCGCATCTCTCTAATGGCTAATGTAGCAGGCCGGAAGAGCAGGAGAAAGGGGATAAAAGCCTTGAACCCGGACAGAAGAGCAGTCAGCCCCAGGGATACAGGTGAGGAGAGACAACTCAGGGATGCCCAAAGAAGCAAGCCAGAAGAGCAAGAGAAAGGGGATTAA
>NW_006921747.1:7216547-7217952 GCF_000298275.1 Orycteropus afer afer
GTAAGAAGGGACCATTCCCTGGAGAAGGATGTCATGCTTGGTAGGGTGGAAGGTCGACAAAAGAGGGGGAGGCCTTCAACGAGATGGATTGATATGGTGGCTGCAATGTGGGCTCAAGTATAGCAGGGATTGTGTGGCTGGCATGGGATCGGGCAGTGTTTTGTTCTGCTGTGCATGGGGTCGCTATGAGTCGGAAACAACTCGATGGCACTTAACAACAGCAACAACAATGGCTAATGAGAAGCTCTGGTAGCATAGTGCCTAAGGCACTTGACTGCTAACCCAGAAGGCTGGAGGTTCAAACCCACCAGCCACTCTTTGGAAGGAAGGTTGCCAATCTACTTCCATAGTGATACTGCCTCAGAAACCCAAGGAGAGGTCGCTATGAGTGGGGTCCAACTCGATGGCACATAAGAACAACAACAACAACAACAATGGCTAATGATTGTGAACATTTCTTCCTGTGTTTGTTGGCTGCCTGAATATCTTCTTTGGTGAAGTGTCTATTCATGTCTTCTGCCCATGAAATGGTGCATATTTTCTTATGTGGATATTCACCACAACAAAAAAATTGTTGTTGTTAAGTGCCATCAAGTCAGTTCTGACTCATAGCAACCTCATGTACAACAAAACAAAACACTGCCCTGTCCGGTGCCATCCATCCAATCCTTATCATACTTGAGACCATTGTATCAGTCACTGTGTCAATCCATCTTGTTGAGGATATTCCTCTTTTTCACTGATAATCTACTTTACCAAACATGATATCCTTCTCCAGTGACTGGTCTCTTCTGACAATGTGACAAAAGTATGAGAGATGAAGTCTGGTCACCCTTGCTTCTAAGGAGCATTCAGCCTGTACTTCCTCTAAGACAGATTTCTTTGTTCTTCTATCAGTCCATTCAATACTTTTTGCCAACACCACAATTCAAAAGCATCCATTCTTTTTTGGTCTTCCCTATTCATTTTCCCGCTTTCACATGCATATGAGTCTATTGAAAATATTAAGGCTTGAGTCAGGAGCACCTTAGTCTTCAAAGTGACATCTTTGCTTTTTAACACTTTAAAGAAGTCTTTTGCAACAGATTTGCTCAATGCATTATGTCATTTGATTTCTTTATTATTATTATTATTATTATTATTATTATTATTTAATTTCTGCAGTATCCCTTTCTTTCCCTCCCACTCCTGGTAACCAACAAAGAAAGTTTCATTCCATATATAAACCTTTCCTTGACTTTTTACAATAATGATCTAATATATTATTTGTCTTTCTGTGATTGACTTATTTTACTCAGCATAATGTCCTCCAAATTCATCTATGTTATGCAGTGTTTTGCAGATTCTACATTATTCTTCAGTGTTGCATAGTATTCCATTGTATATATGTACCATAGTTTCGTTA
>NW_006921747.1:7218542-7245940 GCF_000298275.1 Orycteropus afer afer
GTAGTGAAGACTGTAGTCTTTGATCTTCATCAGTAAGTCCTTCAAGTCTACTTCATTTTCAGCAAGGAAGGCTGTGTCATTTCCCTATCTCAGGTTGTTTATTAGTCTTCATCCAATCCTGATGCCATGTTCTTCTTCATATAGTCTAGGTTCTCAGATAATTTGTTCAACATACAGATTGAATAAGTACAGTGAACGGATACAACACTGACGAACAAGTTCTCTGATTTTAAAAAGAAAGGTGTGCATCAATAAAACCTTATGGAATATATATTTACAAATTAAACTATAGAAAATTTTTAAAAAGGAAAAAAAAAAAAAGAAGCTTACTAAATGAATTAAACACTGCAATCCAACACTGTCAGTTGACATGAGAGATGATTTACCCAAAATCTCCCAGGGGCCTAGTGACAGAACTATAACTAGATGCCCTTTTCTAGACTTTCCTTTCTGTGTCTGTGTATGGATGAGAAAAATGTCAATGATGAAACAACTATTTGCTGCCAACATGTTTCAAATGCTGACTATTCACCAGGTTCTGTGCTAAGTGCTTTCTAAGCATGATGTCATTTGATCCACCCAAAAAATGTGTGGATGAGTTTCATTTTTATCATCATTTCCCAAGTAAAGAAACTGATATTTATCTTTACAAAGATAAGTAAATTGCTTCAGGTCAAAATTAGCTTTAGATTTCTTCTCACCTTGCAAATGTCCTCTCTACTAACTTTAGCCTCAACGCTAAAAAAAAAGAAAAAAAAAGTACAATAAAAGTCAGTACTGGAATAGAGGCCACAGAAGACCTCTTCCTGTCTAAATAAGACACACATGTTCTTGTGCCCTAAACAATAGAAGTCCTGGCCAAGAATGCTTGGATGAGGAGATGTGCTCATTAACGGCTGACTTCAGACTTCATAGGCCTCCTTTATTTGAGCTGTCACTCAAAATGGCCTTATTTTTCCCAACCCTTTTTTGAGCACTTACTGCTGATGGTTATTTGTTTATCTAAAAGGGAAGACTCTCTGGGATGGGTTCATTAAGAGAATATTCCCTTTCATGAGTGCTCTGGAGAATGGCAGGGACACAATCTCTCTCGCATGCTTCCCTCTTCCTATGCCAACACCACAATAGAAGACATTCAGCCTACAGCCCACCAAAACTCAAGTTAGCACAAAATGCTAGAGCCCAGCTGTGAAGAAAAAACATCCTTTTCAAAATCCTGCCCACCCTCTCACCTCCACCATGTAATCTCCTAACCAACTCTGTCTCACAATGATCTCTCCTTCTTTGGACTCAATTGGTATCACAAAGCTATGTAATCAGAATAAGATTTCCAGCCTAGAGGGACCATAGAGATTATTTAGACTAACCATAGTAATAATCTGGCACTTGTGCCAGCCACTCCCTGATTTCCTATCCATGGCAGGCAGTTTTAATCAACTGTGGCACTCTTCCCAGATAAGCAGCAGAATTTTGCTGCCTCAGAATCCTTCTCAAAAAGCATACTAGGCAGAAGAGCAAAGAGGTAAAATAACTTTTCCATTAAAGACCATAGACATAGATTTGTTGTTAGCTGCTGTTGAGTCAGCCCCAACTCATGGCAACCCTATGCACAAATGGAAACAGTACCCATTCCTGCACCATCTTCATGATTCATCATGGATTGGACAGTCGTGGTCTATAGGTTTTTCACTGGATGATTACCAAGTAGATTTCCAGGCCTTTCTTCTTGTCCATCTTACTCTAGGAGCTTTGCAGAAATCTGTCCAGCACCAGCGCAACATGCAAGCCTCCACTGACAGAAGAATAGTGACTGCTCAAGAAGCTCATTGGCTGGTAACCAAACCGTGTCTTCACATGGAAGGCAACAATTCTGCCACTGAACAACCAATGCTAAAAACATAGAAGGAGCTAGAAATCTTTCTCCAGCACTATACCTTTCTTGATGGTGTATTCTTTTTGAGCTATCTCATGACCATAATCAGATGCTCAGTTTCCTAAGGGTAGGGTCTGTGCCATTGCTTATCTAGGCAGCTCCTGGGACACTCAGCAAGTGAGTGGTACACATGCTGGTGAGTTGACAAGGAGAGCAAGTAGACTTCTTGTGTGAAGGAGGCATTTAAAAATTTCAGAAAGGGTATATTGGAAGTACCTTGGCTTCACCAATCACATATTATGCAACCATTCTCTGGATAAAATAATCAGACAGCCGCCACAGCACTTAGAATATTCCTAGATGCCTTACTGGACCTTATACAGAGGGAATCAGTTATGAGAAGTCTAAAAGGTTCTTATGAGAATTAGTTTCTCACATACAAAGACACTTTTCAAAATTGCCACCAAGGTAGCCTAAAACAGAGGAGAATGATGGCATGAATGACCTCTGGACATCTAAGGTGAAGCTCCAAGTCACTGGCTGGAAGCAAGACATTCCTTTGAAATATCATGTTTTACCTTGAAAATTCATATGGGTTTGGTTTCTTCTCTAAAATATTGCACTGTTTATTTTAACAAAAAGTTTTCTCCAAAATTTTTAAGTAAACTTGATGCATTGAGGAGTACCAAGACTTCATGTACTCCTTACCCCAGGGGTCAGCGAACTATGGTCAAATTCTGCCCACAAACTGTTTTTGTACATCATATGAGCTAAAAATGCTTTTTACATTTTAAAATAGTTGTAGAAGAAAACAAGATTAGGTAATATTTTATGACACATGAAAATTATGTGAAATTCATATTTCAGTGTCCATAAATAAAGTTTCAATGAATACATTCAGTTAGGTGTTATCCATGACTGCTCTTCTGCTACAACATCAGAGTTGAGTAGCTCCAACAAAGACCATATGTTTCACAAAGCTTAAAGTACATACTATCTGGCCCTTCATGGAAAACATTTTCTGACTGCTGCCTTAGCCTGTCACTAGTGACTCCATGAGCCCAAAAAGCCCCATTATGGAGAAGGCACTTTGTAAAGTAGTGGCTCTCAACTTGGGGATGTGTGCGTGTGCGATTTTGCCTTCCAGAACACATTTGGCAATGTCTAGAGACATTTTTGATTGTCACAAATTGGTGAGGAATATTACTGGCATTTTCTAGTGGGTCCAGGCTAGAACTGCTGCCAAACATCATTTAATGCCCAGACAACAACCCACATCAAAGAATTGCCCAACATGTCATTAGTGCCAAGATTAAGAAAGACATATATAAATCTAGTGTAAGGCCTAGTTTCCCTTTCCATCATTCATTTTAAACACAGTCTCCTGATATTAGTAAATCAGAAAGAAATCCTCATTTAAGCCTGAGAGGAGGCTTTCTGTAAATATTCATGAAGGATGAAAAGGGCTTTTTATTCTACTTGACTGTTAGGATTATTAATAAATATGTAATGATAATACTTAATTTTTATGAAGTTACTTTATGCCAGGCACTGGGCTGAATATTTTATATTCATCATCTCATTTATAAGTCATTTCAGCTTTCTGAAGTATGTACCTTTATGATTCCCATTTCACAGATGAGGAAACTGAGGCTTAGAAAATTTAAGTTGCCAAAGATCATACTGCTACCAAGTTGCACAGCAATGATTCAAACCTCTGCAATTTAATACCAGAAATTTGTCTGTTTCTGATTATATCATGTACTTTCTAGAATAATCATTGGTTGTTCATTTCTCTACTTCAATGTGGACAAGAGAATTTAATTTCTCCATCCTGCTCTGGTGGTGTAGTGCCTAAGGCATGTGACTGCTCACCAGAAGGCTGGGGGTGTAAACTGTCCAGCCACTCCTCGGAAGGAAGGTTGGGCAATCTCCTTCTGTAGTGATACAGCTTCAGAAACCCAAGAAGGGGTTGCTATGAGTCAGATCTGACTTGAAGGCAGTGAGTGAGATCCTGCATCCTTGGCGTGATGCCTAAGAAATGACTGGCACTTCAAAAGCCTAACCTTCAAGACACTGTCCTTAGCACAGATGTTCTTTGCTAGAAAACAGATAGCTTTGTAAACTCAGATGCACTGAACCACTTTGAAGCTGGTGGATTACCAAAAAATGTTATAAAACTGTGATCCTTGTTCTAGAATCTTCTTGTTGGAAACACAAGGGCCTGTTGACTTGCTAAATGCTAAAGCCAATTAGCATCTAAATAAGTTTCTTATTTCACTCCCAGATATAATCAGAGTTGAACAGCCATTGTTAAAGGGATGATTTTAGAGAGAAAGTAAATAGGTGCAATGAATTTCAGGAACAGAGGATGCTGTTTCCAATTCTGGCAGTCTGGCTTAAATAGGATTGGCAAATATATTTCTTTTCATGTATCAGTGTGGTTTGTCTGATAGGCAATATTGGGATTGCCTATCAGGCAATCCTGATAGTCTTATTCTGGACTATACTGGATAGTACTACTATGTATCCAGTATAGTCCAGAATAAGACTATCAGGTTTCAAATCCCAATTTCACCTACTTTTAATAACCAGTAAGGCTGCACCAAACCTATCAACAGAATATTAGCCTTGAGTTAAAAAAAGCTAGGACTATAGTTCCTGCACTGATAATGTACCATTTGGTCAAGTTAGATCACTCTGTGTCTTTGTCTGGCCACAAAATAGGGGATGATGGCACCTTCCCTGTCTAGTTTGTTAGCGTATTATGAGGTTCAAAGCTAACAAAAATATACAAACAATTATACATATTCATAGCTACTTCTAAGAATCTTTATAGTCCAATAGCCATAAATAAGGAAACTAAACCATACTTTTTTTAAAAAAATGCTTATAAAACACTGAACCAAGTGACAAACAGACACTATTGCCAACAACCTCAAAAAGGAATTACTTAGCAAACACAAAAATGGAACAATATACAAAATTGGAACCAATATTACCAGCATTTTATATCTGGGCTGCCCTAGTCTCAGCTGGGACAGTGGGATAGTTTGTCTGGGGCTCAGGGCCTGACATAGCTGCTCAGAAGCCACTGACCTTGAGTGTTACAGCAAGGAGTTGGGAAGGGATACATGTTTTATGGACATCCAGAACAGAATTTTGTTCTGCAAAATACAGTGTGGCTTCCTGAAATAAGGATTTATAATATTTATTTGGCTTGAAAATCTGGACTGCATCCAATGCCTATCAACCATCTGAGTCTGCCTACCCATGGTTGACTTTAAAAACAATGCTGTTCACATAATCACTGAACTGTAGCATAGACCCTTAGAGGAAATATATTAATGGGAAAGGTGTGCTTGTAAATCTGGGCATTAATGACCTTTAAAACTTTATCATAGTCAAAAGTAAACTATTAACCTACTTTGTGCTTAGTGCCTTATCAGGTGCTAGAGATGGGTAGGGGATGAAGATGTAGCCTTTGTTCCTCAGGAACTTGCAATCTAGTTGTGAAGACACATGCTTGTATCTGGAATTATAATGCTATAAAACAAGAAACTGGTACAGGCCACAAGTGCCATAGGACCTTAAGATAAGGGGAAGCAACAATGACTTGGGTAGATCTGGCATTCTTGATGGAAGGAGGATTTCAACAGAGCCTTAAAGGCAGTGGAAAGGGCAAAAGAGAGCATCCCAGGGTGTGAACAGAGGCACAGACATAACAGCACACATCAACACATCTTCTGGGATGTGGTCCAGCACAAGACTGTCTGGTTTCAAATTCCAACTTCATCTACTCTTGGATAATAAAAGAAAATAAGACTAAGGAATATGGAAACATATGAATTGTGGTGTTGGTGAAGAATATTAAATACACCACAGACTGTCAGAAGGATAAGCATATATGTCCTGGAAGAAGTACAGTCAGAGTGCATTTTAGAAGCCATAATGATAAGATTTTGTCTCATTTACTTTGGACATCTCAGCAGGAGAAACTAATCACTGGAGGAAGACATCATGCTTTGTAAAGTAGAGGGTCAGCAAAAAAAAAAAAAAAACCTCAATGAAATGGATTGATACAGTGGTTGCAACAATGGGCTATATATAAACAACTATTTGGATGGCACAGGACTGGGCAATGTTTCAGTTCTGTTCTACATAGCATCTCTGTGAGTCAGATCTGACTCCTTGGACCTAAAAACAAAGCCTGCACCAAGCCTATTAACTGAAATTGTTTGGGGAATTCAATGCAATAGGCCTTCAAGGCAAGAGTTAAGGTATTTTACTGTGAAGGCAAGAAAAAGGCAGAGAAGATTTGAGAATCAGGGAGCTGAAGGAAAATGGAAGGGCATGAAGGTGTGGGGTAAATATGAATACTGGTTCAATAGTCTAGGTGCAGAGTGGTGAGGGTTATATAAATGGAAAGGAAAGGATGCAGGCCATTATTAAGGAAGACTCCAAAGGACTTTATGTGTAAAGACTTAGTGTGATGCAGGAAAAAGAAGTAATCAAGATGGTGGTATAACAAGAACTTAAGGATAACAACATCATTCATCTTCTGATTCAGTAAAAGCCCATCAAAATCATCTCAGTCAATCAAATGCTTCTTATAATATTTTAATAAACTAGATAAGGCTTCTCAAACTTTACTGTGCATGTAAATTACTTAGGAGTATTGCTAAAATGTAGATTTCAATTCAGTAGGTTTGAGGTAGGCCTGAGAACCTGCATTTCTAACAAGCTGCCAAATCAACCAGACCAAACTGACTGCTGTGGAGTCAGGTCTGACTCATAGTGACCCCTCCTTGGGTTTCCGAGGCAGTGTCACTATGGAAGTAGATTGCCCAGCCTTCCTTCTGAGGAATGGCTGGTGGGTTTGAACTGCCAGCCTTCTGGTTAGCAGTCAAATGCCTTAGGCACTACACCATCAGAGCTCCCCAGGGACACTGAACTTTTGGTTCACATGAATCACATTTTGAGTAGAAAGAGGCCAGAGTTTCTCATCTTTGATTTTCACATCAATTTCAAGAGCTACAACAGAAGTTTTTAAACAAGGTGGACTCAGGAAGGTCAGTTATATTCATGGTCGCCTTGAGTTCTGACATCATTCAACCAGGGGACATTGCTTGGTTTCCATTGCTAAATGAGAAGGCTTCCACACTAGGAGTCAGGACATCTAGGTGTTAGTCCTAGCTCTATCATTATCTGACTGTGGATCATTGAACAAGGAAGCATGGAATAAGAAGTTAAATTATAGATCACTTCCATATTTAAGAGTATACATTCATCCTCAATTTACTTACTTCCACTTCCACTTGGAATAAATTCCAAGCTCTGTATTATAGTCTACTAGTTCCTTCATAATATGGCCACAGCCCACCTCCCTGATTTAATCTCCTACCACTTTCCCCTTCATTTTCTACACACTAGCTCAAAAGCCTAGTTTTTGTTTCTCAAAGAAAGAAAAAAAAAAAAAACAACTAAGCTCTCCCCTGCTCTGAAAGCTTTTTCACTTGATTTACCAGCTGTCTAGAATGCTTTTGGTCCATAGCTTCCCATGACAGACTACAACTCATCTTTCAGGTCTTCACTCAAAGATGTTTTCCTCAGCCATCTACCTCAATTATTCTCAACTGGAGACTATTTTGCATCCTGTGGAACATTTGGCAATATCTGGAGAAATTTTTGGTTGTCATGACTGGGGATGGGGTTCTACGAACATCTAGTATGTAGATGTCAGGGATGCTGTTAATCATCCTACAAAGCACAGGATAGCCCCCCACCAGAAAGAATTCTCTGCCCAAAATGTCAATAGTGCTAATCTGCCTAAAGCTGCCTCCCCACCTCAGATCCTTGTCCCATAAAAACTTCCCATTTTAGTCGACTTTATTTTCTTAAATATGATTTATTTGTTAATTATGTCTCTCCTGACTGGAATGTTATTTTCATGAGAGCAGGGTCTCTGTCTATCCTGTTCATTGATCCATCCCCAGTGTCCAGAACCATTCCTACACATTATCAGTACTCAATGAATAAATAAGTGAAGACAGAAGTAAACACTGGATATAAAATGAAACAGTAAATTAATTAAAGGCAACCATTGAACATCAAAATTGAAAACTTCAATACTCCAAATGATACCTTTAAGAAAGGAAGACAACTCAGAGAAAATATGTTCAAATAATATATCTGTTAATTTCTTATGTTTAGAATATATAAAGAGCCTTAGAACTCAACAACCAAAAGACAAGACAGCCCAATTAAAAAATCTGCAAAGGACTTGAATAGACATATCTCCAAAGAAGATATACAAATGGCCATTAAGCACATGAAAAGATGCTCAATGTCAATAGTCATTGGGGAAATGAAAATTAAAACCAGCATGAGATACCACTTCACACCAACTGTGGTGTTGTTGTTATGTGCCGTGGAGTCAGACCCGACTCATAGCGACCCCTCCTTGGGTTTCCGAGGCAGTATCACTACGGAAGTAGATTGCCCCATCTTCCTTCTGAGGAGTGGCTGCTGGGTTTGAACCACCAGCCTCCTGGTTAGCAGTCAAGTGCTTTAGGCACTATGCTACCAGAGCTCCTTCACACCAACTAGAATGGCTATAATAATAATAAGGCAAAATCAAGCATTGGCAAGGATGTAGAGAAATCACAATCCTCATGCATTGTTGGTGAGAATGCAAAAATGGTACAGTCACTTGAGAAAACTCTTTGGCATGCCTCAAAATGTTAAACATAGCATTGCCATATAACTCAAAATCCACTTATAGTACATACCTAAGAGAAATAAAAACATATATCTGCACAAAAACTTGTACATGGAAGTTCATAGAAGCAGTATTCATAGTAGTCAAAAAAGTGGCAACAACACAAATATCCATCAACTGATAAATGGATAAACAAAATGTGGTATATCCATACAATGAATACTATTCAGCAATAAAAATGAAGTACTAATAGATTTTATAGCATGTATGAACTTTGAAAACATTATGCTAAGTGAAAGAATTCAGTCAAAAAAAAAACCAAAACAACATATTGTATGATCCCATTTATAAGAAATATCCAAAAAAGGCAAATCCATAGAGACAGAAAGCAGATTAGTGGTTGCTTAGGACTAGAGGTGGGTCAGAGGAGATAGATAGTGATAGCTAAATGATATCAAGTCTCTTTTTGGATGAAAGAAAATATTATAAAATTTGTGCTGATGGGTGCACAAACCCATTGTTGTTGTTGTTGTTATGTGCCGTCGAGTCGGCCCTGACTCATAGCAATCCCTCCTTGGGTTTCCGAGGCAGTATCACTACGGAAGTAGGATTGCCCAACCTCCCTTCCGAGGAGTGGCTGGTGGGTTTGAACCGCCAGCCTTCTGGTTAGCAGTCAAGTGCTTTAGCCACTATGCACAAACCCATAAATATACTAAAAGCACATTAAATCACATACTTTAAATAGGTTAATTTTATAGTATGTGAATTAAACCCACTTCTCACTTATTGACAGGGTTAGGTTCCAAAGACCAGGCTGTTAGGTGAAAATCAGCATTATGTGAAAATCAACCTGATGTGACAAATGGAGGATGACCACATCAGACCACAAAATGGAGGATGGCTACATCATTATGTAACTGCTAAATTACATTACATAACTGTCAAACTGTTAAGAATCATGGCCCAGCTAAGTTGACATGTAATCATCATAGCCAGCATTCTTCTCACCTCACACATTGGCTTTCTTTATCATCAGATGTATATACATCATTAATGTGCAAAATAGCCAGATAGTAGATTTTTTTTACTATGGTTGTTAATGTGAAACATCATATGGTGAGATAGTCAATAAATGAGGAGCAGCTGCATATTTCCATAAAGCTTTTAAAAGAAAAAAAGACAGCCATAGGAGTTGAAATGATTGGTAGAATGATTATTTAAAAGAAATATTTTGTTGTTTTATTTGGGGAGATAATTACTTAGAAATATGTATCTATTAAAATATGTTTCCCAGGTAAGTGTAGAATTTGGTTGAGGATGGGTTTTAATGATATAGAGATGAAAGATAAATTTACTGGCAGAAAAGATAATAATGTTAATTTAGTTCACACTGTAAGAATATCAAAACCTATCAGCCAAAGACTTTCTTACATGATAAGTATTAGATAGGGCTACAATAAAAGAATGCACTGAAACTAAAATTAGATGCAAATCTGTAAATGAGTAATAACTTCACATCTTTAAAAATAAACCCTCACTACAATAGCTTATAAATGGAGGATTGGGAAGTTTCTGTACTCTCTAAGCTCTGATCCTAAGAAAAAGAGGTGGAAATGATGATACTTACTTCATTGGTGTTTGTGAAAAATATATGAGATTCTGCTTGTAAGAATGCTTGGACATGGGAGGTGCCCAGTAAATGTTTAGTTGGTAGTAGAAGTGAACCCAGAATGAGGGAGAGGCTGTTACTTGAGATATGTATTATTAAGCTGAAACTTCATGATATATTAATTGCTACACTATGCACAGAGGCATTGTTCCATGAAGAAGTGTTAGACAGACATGGTTATGTTTGATCTCCTTTATTCCCATTCCTCTTTGCTTTCATTCTGATCATCTGCCTTCCATTGTTGACATCACTTCCCACTAAACACCAAAACCAGGTGCTATTGAGTCCATTGTGACTCACCATGACCTATGCATATCAGATATAGGGTTTTCAATAGCTGATTTCTCTGAAGTAGACAGTCAGGTCTTTCTTCTGAGGTGACTCTGGGTGGACACAAATTGCCAACTTTTTGGTTAGCAGCCAAGTGAGTTAGCTATTTGCATTACCCAGGGGTTCCAACTTCCCATTAGGCACCTAATTACCATGTTCCCTGCTACACCTTTAACCATGTTAATCCTTGGGCCCCAGTGATCATCTGGTGAGGAAGCCCAGACACAGGGACAGCCCATGTGTAGATGCTCCAGCTGATAGCTCCAGTGAGGCCCACATTTGAGTGAAATAGCCTTTAGATGAGTCCAGCTGCCAGTTTTCAAGTGCTCCAGCTGAGGTCTCATACCTCAGGTCTGAGGTCTTGGAGCATTGTCAAGTCATCCCCACTGTGCTCTGTCTGAATTCCTGACCCACAGAACCGTAAGATATAATAAATAATTATTGTTGTTTTAAGTCACTAAGTTCTGGGGTAATTTGTTACATAGCAAAGGGTACTTAATACTAAAAGTCTATTGATTCCAAACATCAAGCTCTTAATAACTAAACTGTGATGCCAAATAAATATTCTAATCAGAATTTGGTTCCCCACAAAGACTACCTTGCTGGGAAAGGCTTGCAGTATCTGAAGACTCCAGGGTCCAGTCCACGTGATTGGGCTATTTATCCTGGCAAATGGATACCTTTGCAATTACAGTTTATTGGGTAGGTTCTCAAGGGTACAGTTGGCAAGGTGCAGTCTCCTCGAACCCATCATCTTTGAAGCTCTGGCAAGACTGAGACTCTAGCATAACCAAGGTAAGGACACTTAACTATGCAGAGGTCATACCTTGATCTCATAGAAACTTCAATAAGCATCATGAATTATGCAACATACCACAAAACAATTTCTCAAATTGAATTGTTTTAAAACCAGCAGCATAAGTTGTTATCTGTGAAAGTACACATAACTACAAATGTAAAATCTTATTAATATTTTTTAGTGTCCTCTAGAATGCTATTTATAGTATACTCTTATTTTTGTTTTTTGTTTGTTTGTTTTTTCTTTGAAATCCAAGACACTAATGGAAAGAGACCAATGGAAGATGAAAGAGTTTTTCAGCAATCCAGGCTTTTTATTCTCCCTAAAGGGGAGAGGAAAGACAGAAATGCGGAAGGGGTGACAATGGACTTCTTTGATGCCCTGCTTATCCTTTCAGATGGACTGACTGTACATCCCAGAGAAAAAAGAATGTTTTTATCTGGTCCACAGCCAGTATTATGCATATTTGATGGAAACGATAGACTGGCAGTAGGAGGTGGAAGCAGCAGAGAAAAATGAAAATTGCAATTTTGTGTTACTTTATTTTGTGCCCCAAACTATTATCCAAGGCCTTTGAGCCACAGATTAACCTGATTTCCTCCTTTTACCCCTGCTTGTCACCCTCCTTGCTGTAAGGAAAGAAAGTTTTGTAAGAGGTGTGGATGGCAGGGGGACAGCTGCCTCTGAATGATTGGGGAAGAAAACAATTGGTACCTTTCATATCTCTGAAGGCGAACCTCACGTCAGAGCATGGAGCTCACAGGCTAGAAAATCAACTATCAGAGGGCACAAAGCCAAATGCTCCCTCCATGATTGACTTGAGAGGTAAAAGGCAAAGCTCTACTGTTACAAAAGAAAAGAAGAAAAAAAGTAAGCAGGATTCAAGTCATTAGATTGTGTGGATTTTGGAAAGCCTTTTTTTTTTTTTTTTTTTTTAGATGTGATTTGGGTGAAAATTTACAAAGCATATTCACTTTCCATACAGCAGTTCACATACACTTTGTCTCATGACATTGACTACAATTGACACAATGCAACAGCTCCCCTCCCACTTCCTCGATAGTGACCTCTTCCTTGTGTCCATTTATCCATGCACTCCTGCCCCTTGAGCTGTTTCCCTGTGCAAAAACACCCTCTTTTTCTCCCATGATTATTCTCTCCAAGGAATGTACCTACCTCAGGTAAATGTTCAACTCATATACCTGTCTTTTGTTTGGCTGGAAGCCACAGATGTGGGTTCAATTCCAGACCTGAAGAGCAGTTAGGGGCCATAGTCTCAGTGGTTCCACCAGGCTCTATCAGACCAGCAAACCTGGTCCTTTTTTTTTTTTTCCCCAAATGATCTTGAGTTTTGTTCCACATTGTTCTCCCTCTCTATCCAGGATCTCCTACATAGATCCCCTTCCAAGTGGTTGACAGTGGTAGCCAGGCACCATCTAGTTCTTCTGGTCTCATAGTCATATAGGCTGAGAATCGCATTGTATACCAGTGGCTAGGACTAATTTTTTCCAAGATTCTTTAGTTTTCTTCATTCTTCTTTGCTCTGGACGAGAAGAAACCCATCGTTGCATCTAGGTGGCTGCTTGCAAGCTTTTAAGATCCTAGTCGCTACTCGCCAAAGAAGAAGATGGAACAATGTTTTGTGTAGTATGTTATGCCAATTGAGCTTGATGTCTACTGTGACTATGGTCCTGAGCCCACAGGTTCAACTACTCGGTCTCTCTGGGTAGCTGGTTGTGACCAAGAAGTGACGACAACCTTGTCCTTTGTCAGCTCTACTATATACATCTGGGAATTCAGATCATACAAATACATTGTCTGCCAACCCTATATATTGTCTGCCAACCCTATACATGGTCTTGGGTACACTCCCCGCTAAACATACCTAATAGTTCAGCCTGTCCACACATCTATCCACCTGCATACCCATGTTTGCCTTCACTGGCAACACAGTACTGTATGTGCAAAAGGGTTCATCTTTGTTGTCTGTACCTTCCATGTACCTGTCTATGTCTTCCTCTTCCTCAATGCCACCATGTTGATCATTCACACTTTACACTTGGTATATTGCCCTTCTCTTCCCCAAAATCAGTACTTATCTCTACCTATCTAACAGTGTTCCCTACCCTCTCCTCCCACCTCTGGTAACCAAAGAAAATTTCCTTCCATATATAAACCGTTTGGAAAGCACTCTTTTAAGGAAGTATACATGCAGAAGTGTGAAAATAATGAAAATGAGAAAGATGAAACCCTGGGTTTAAGTCCAAGCCATATATTTCCTCAGCCATGAGATCTTCAAGCATGTGCATCATAGTGCCTCACTTCAGGGTCCTCAATAGATAAGTGGAGATTCACTCATTCATTCCCACATATACTCAGCTACTTGTTCATTTACTTGTTGAGGATGCAAAAGTGAAGCATCACACAGTCTTTACCTTCAAAAAGCTCCCAAATCAAAATATTTCCCTCACCTCATTACAAGTTTTTTCTAAGAATCCAGTGGACCTCAAAGACTTTCATGTATTTCAAATTAATATAGAAAGATAAGAGACTGTTATTAAAAATTTGACTTGTTGGCAATAAACTTTGAAAGTCCCATCAAGTCTTGAACATTCAGTAAGACCAACTCCGAGGTCACTGATTCTCTATCCCATCCAAAGCTGAAAAACAAACAAACAAACAAACAACCTCACTACCATTGAGTCGATTTGGACTCAACTACCCCCTTTGGGTTTCCAAGGTGGTAAACCTTTATGGAAGTAGATTGTCCAGTCTTCCTTCTGCAGAGTGGCTGGTGGGTTTGAACCACCAACCTTCTGGTTAGCTGTGAAATGCTTTGGGCACTACACCACCAGAGTTCCTCATATCTCAAAGATGAAATAGTGGCAGTCAGGCTTATCATGATTTGCCCCCTCCTGAGTCTTTTATCTTGCAACCCCTTCTCATGTACCTCAGCCAGGTTATTGTTATTAGCTGTCATTGAATTAGTCCATGACTCATACACAAGGGAATGAATGCTGCCTGACCTTTATCATCCCCACGACCACTTGTGGATTGCGTCAATGTGACCCACAGGTTTTTCACTGACTGACTTTTGGAAGTACTTTGCCAGTGCCTTCTTTCACAACCCCTCCTTAGGGGGTACAGATAGATGGTCTGTCAAATTGTCATGGTGTACAGCTCTGTTCATGTCATTCCTCTGCTCATAAGCGTTCAGCACTTCCCCTTTTCTATAAAATCAAGCCTACACTCAACTTGGCTCTGAAAATTGTTACTTCAAGCCACCCTCATTTACACACATGAACCAAAACCAAAACCCAAATTCACTGCTATTGAGTCAATTCTAACTCATAGTGACCCCCTTGGGTTTCTGAGCAGATAAGTCTTTATGGAAGTAGATTGCCTAGTCTTCCTTCTGCACATTTACACACATGGCGATCAGTAAAAATTGTCTACTCATTACTAGTGTTCCCCTATCTCATACTGTTTCATGTATTGGAAGGTCCTTTGACTCTGGTGTGGTGCCTAAGGCATTTGCCTACCAGCCACTCCTTGGAAGGAAGTTTGGGCAATCTACTTCTGTAGTGATATTGCCTCAGAAACCCAAGAAGGGGTCTCTATGAATCGGATCCAACTTGACGGCAGTGGATTGACTCTATGTCCCCACATATGCATTTTCCTGCTTTAATCAACTTAAAATTTCTATAAACCTTTCTCTTATCCTAATGTATTCTCTACTGCCCTCCTGGTGAAAGACATCACTTCTTCCTTTGAAACATCATAGTATTTTGTGTATACCTCTGTCAGCAAACAATGATGATGATGATGATTATGTGTACAATAATGGTAAAAATAACAATGACTAGCATATACTAAAGAGCTCTGGTAGCATGGTGCCTAAGGCACTTGACTGTTAACTGGAAGGCTAGCGGTTCAAACCCACCAGTCACTCCTTGGAAGGAAGGTTGGGCAATCTACTTCCATAGTGATACTGCCTCAGCAACCCAAGGAGGGGTTGCTATGAGTCCGGGCAGACTCGATAGCACATAACAACAAAAACAGCACATACTAAGACTTACAATGTACTAAGCACCATGATATATAAGCATTTATCTTTTAAAATTCTCACAGCCACTCTAAATCATGGTAATAGTTTTATCCCATTTAACAGAGGAAACTGAGGCTTAATAAAGCTAAGTAATTAACTTAGGTTCCCACATTGTGGGAGCTCTGGTGGAAGAAAGACTGGGAAATCTATTTCCACAGAGATACCGCCTCAAAAACTCAAGGAGGGGTTGCTATGAGTGGGAAATGCCTGGACTGCAGTGAGTTTTTTTTTTTTTTTTTTTGGTTCCCGCATTGTAACTGGCAGTACATAGGTGGGCTTTGTCATATGAATATGAGTCACTTGAGTATGAGGCCAGGTTCTATTACTTAAGTTGGTTATAATGATTACATGAAATAATGGATGTAAAGCTCTGATAAAGATGTTGACACAATTAAGGTTCTTGAGTGATAACAGCTATCAGGACTCCAGACTAGACAACACTGCCTAAGGGCCAGAATCCAATGTCTTAGCTGACTCCTGATCCCTATGGCTCCTGGCAGCCTGTCCTCACTCCACAAGTTTAAAAAATGTCAGCTGAATAAATTAAACCAAGGCCATTTGAAGAGGAATCTTTTGCTATTCCAGGGCTTTGTTGTGGAGAAACCTGTTCAATAGTGAAGGCAGAAGTAACATAAACACAGGAACCAACCAAGAAAACACTTGCTTGGCCTCAGATCTACCCATCTTGCTTTACTGAGGAGAGTCAAGCCTGAAAATAGTTCTTGGTACCGTTCTTTCCATACAGGCAGGTCTTTATTGCTGTGCTGCTCTGGCTTAACTACTCTGAGTAGGTGCTTCTTAGGAACACCATGTAGTAGTACATAATTTTCCAGCTAAATGTTGAAAACAGGGTTTGAACCGGTTCAAATTGGTTTGATCATGGCTGACACAGTGAAATTGGAACAGACTTGAATTACTAAAATGTAGGTGTACTGGAACAATAACCTAAATGGGAAAAATTACAGGTAGAAGCCCTGAAATGGGGGGCTCAGAGAGGTATAGTGAGCCCTTTCAGGATCTGATGTGGGAGGCTGGATTATTACCAGGACTGTGGGCAGCAACACACATTCAGAGGGGTGCAATGGGCTGCTGTCTTTGAGCTAGGGATCATTGTTTCCACCTCTAAAGATCGAGATGTTTGGTTGCTATGCAACACACACCCTGTCCTTTTTTCTAATAGGGAGATTAGGTTTATAGCAAGGCATTGACTGGTACTTTTTCATATTCTGGTTATCATTCTGGCTCACTCACATTTTACAAATTTGAGTTTGTTCTGGTTTTGTTTTAGTAGCCATGACTGAACTGGGAGGAACCTGTTTGAACTGTTAGGTTGAAAAGTCTAAAACCCAAAGGGCCCACAGTTTATACACACAGCCTCAATGGAATCTTTCAAAAGCACTGGTTTGTGGGGAGGGCCCCTAGAGGCCACTACAGTGATGGTAAATGGCCAGTTGTCAGCCAGCTTTCCCACACACCTGTTATGCATCCAGCCCTGTATGGACATTGATGAGTCCATGACAGCTTATCCAAAAGGAGATGATGAGTTAGGGATCTCAGGTCAACAACAAACAACAACAACAACAAAATGCTATAAGATGGTGATATACCATAATAAACCAATTTGTTTCAGCTAAAATAATCCTTTTTACAGTGCGTATGCATATTTCTTTCATTTCATGACCACCACTCTGTCTGGCAGGACAGGCAGGCAGGCAGTGGCTAATAGTGTGGAGTTTAGAGCGAAACGGCCTTGGTTTTGCCTCTGCTACCTGATTGCTGTTGTTGCTAGGTGCCATCGAGTCATTTCCGTCTCATGGCAACCCTATGCACAGCAGAATGAAACACTGTCCGGTCCTGCACCAGCTCCACGATCCCTGCTATACTTGGGCTCATTGCTGCAGCTACTGTGTCAATCCATATCATTGAGGGCCTTCTCCTCTTTTGTCTACCCTCCGTCTTACCAAGCATGACATCCTTCTCCAGGGAATGGTCCCTTCAGACAACATGACCAAAGTAGGTGAGACGAAGTCTGGCCATTCTCGCTTCCAGGGAGCATTCTAGCAGCACTTCCTCCAGGACACATTTGTTAATTCTTTTAGCAGTTCATAGTACTTTCAGCGTTCTTCGCCAGCACCACAACCAGGTACACATCTGGTTGCAGTATGAAATTGGGCAAGGTAATTATCTCTGTGTCCTTGTTTCCTCATCTACAAAATGATGATACTAATGTCTCTGTTTTAAAGAGTCATGTGAAGGTAAACTGAATTATTGCATTAGAACAGTGTGGACATGCTTTAAGTATTCAATATGGACAAGCTATTATTAATTATTTATTTTCCATGTATTCAATAATTATATGTGCCTAGCATAGTGCCCAGGAGCTCTGGTAGCATAGTGGCTAAGGCACTTGACTGCTAACCAGAAGGCTGGCGGTTCAAACCCACCAGCCACTCCTCGGAAGGAAGGTTGGGCATTCCTACTTCCGTAGTGATACTGCCTCGGAAACCCAAGGAGGGGTCGCTATGAGTCGGGGCCGACTCGATGGCAAACAACAACACAACAGCGTAATGCCTAAGGCACTTGACTGCTAACCAGAAGGCTGGTGGTTCAAACCCACCAGCCACTCCTCGGAAGGAAGATGGGGCAATCTACTTCTGTAGTGATATTGCCTCAGTAACCCAAAAAAGGGTCGCTATGAGTTGGGTCTGACTCAACGGCACATAACAACAACAACAGTAAAAACCAGTTGTTGCTGAGTTGATTCTGAGTCATGGTGACTCCAGGTGTGTCAGAGAAGAACTGTGCTCCATGCAGTTTTTAATTCCTAGTTTTTTAGAAGTAAACCACCAGAGATTTTTTTCTGTGGTTTCTCTGGGCGGACTCAAACCTCCAATCTTTAGGTTAGTAGCCGAGTGCACTGTTGGCACTACCCAGGGATTCTCTGTGCCAGGTACTGCATATAACCCCAAGTCTCTGCCTTCATGAAGCTTCCAGTCTTATGAGAGAGACAAATATTGATCAAAATATTTTTATAAACAAATGTAACTTCTCAGCTACAATCGTGAGCTAAAGTAATGGAATGTGATGGCATAAGAGAGTACAGGATAGGGACGGCTTCCCCCAAGGAAGTGCTGTCTGAGCTGGGATCAGAGTAATGAATAGGCATTAACTTGTGATAGTTGTGGTTGGTGATTTGTAAACTTTGTGAGATAAGGCTCAATGGAATGGGGCAGAACAGTATGTCAGAGGAATTAAATATAGGTCAGGGGGTAGGGGGTGATTGGTGTGAAGAAAGTAGACATTTGGTGAAAGAAAGTAGTAGGGGTTGGGAAGGCCAGAAAAGGAGAGATCATTTAGGTCTTCTTGATCTTGGGAAGACTTCAGGTTTTTATCCCAAGGGTAGCCATTCAAGACTTTAAGTAAGGAAATTTGAAGTGATTTGCCCAAGTTTAATAAGTTGTTGGTAGCAAAGCAAGAACTAGGAATCTTGTTTCCTTGTCCTAGTTTGCCACACCTGATAAACATCTTCACTGTCATGCCTCCTCCCAGATACAGACATTATTGAGCAAAAATGAGAGCAATTGCAGGCAGCAGGGCAGGGTGGAATGATGAATCCTGGAAGGGTCTGAAATCACTTTGTGAGGCAGAACTCCAAAAGGGCAGGAGATGAGAGAAGCAGCTTGCATTGTGTTACCTAGGAAATGCAGGTGGAAAAATGTCCAAGCAAGGGTTTAATGATCAGACTCGCTATCAATGGACAGGGTAGCCAAGGTCTTGCAGAGGGAAGGAGGGCAATGTCACACGGTGAAAGGCTAGACTGCTGTGGGGCAGCATCTCAATGCAATCCAGTGCCCATTCACTAAGCCAGGCTGCCTCTCAGCTTGTTAATGCTCCAGCTGAGCTGCCAGGTCACTGAGCTTATGCAGACAAACACAAATCAATTGAAGATGCAACAAGATCAGTGACCTTAACCTTTGGAGGTCCTAAAGAATTTTGAAAATCTGACAAAAGCTATGAACCATTTTCCTAGGGAAAAAAAAAAAAAATATAGATAGATAGATATATACACTCAATCATTCTGATTAGGCCTATTATTCAATATTTATCCAAGAGAAATAAAGAAATATATTCACATTAAAACCTGTACATGAATAATAGCTTTATTCATAAAAGTCCCAAATGAGATATAACATATATATGTAATCAATCTAAATGTCATTTAGATTTATTAATATAAATGTTCATCAATTGGAGAATGGATAAACAAACATCTATTCAATGGAATACATTGCTTGGCAATAGAAAGGAATAAACTGAAACACACAACAATATGAATGACTCTCAAAAGCATCATGCTAAATGAAAGAAGCCAGACTGAAAAGGTTATATCCTTCATGATTTCATTTATATGACATCTGGAAAAGGAAAAATTATAGGAACAGAAAACAGATTAATGGCTGTAAGGAACTAAATTTAGGGGAGATAGTTGACTACAAAGGAGCATAAGGCAATTTTTTGGGGTACTTAAAATATTCTACATCTTGATTATATTGGTGGTTATATGACTTCATTTGTAAAAATTCATAAAACTGTGCACCTTATGGGGGTCAATTTTAAAGTATACAAATTACACTGAAATAAATCTGATTTTTTAAATATTCTGCAAATGGTTATAGAAAGTTCCTAGACAAATCTTCAGACATCAGACAAAAAAAAAAAAAAAAAAAACTTGCTCTAGAGTCAAACAGGTTTTAAAGTGACAGAGTCCCCCACCAAACATCTATTACCACACCCATTTTATTTCAAAGATGGAAAACTGAAGACCAAGACAGTAAAATGCTACCTCCAAGATCACATCCCTTGCACAGTTACTGCATCCCAGGCACTATCCTATCCTAGGTGTTTAAGGCATCACAGCTAATTATAAAATTAGACTTACTGCCTTGAGATTTGGAATTTTAACTCAGGTCTTTGAATTAATAGTCAATTTCTAATAGACTACTAAGTCTCCAGGGAATATTTAGTTCCTAGCTCCTTCTGGAGCACTGGACTGGGAGCTAACAAACCTGTTTATAGGTTAATAAGACCTCCACAAAAGAATGGTTTTTTGAGGCATCATGTGGTTTCTGAGTCCCTCCTTTCTTACCCACAGTTAGATGGAAGAACATTTTAATTTCTAAAAGGGTCAACTTCAGTGCTTAATACTGTGCAAAGATCCAGAAGTTTTGTCTACTAGAACAATTAAAATAATAATAATAATAATAAAACTTAAAAAAAGCAGTTGTAACAAGGAGGTTGTATAATAAGAGCAGAGATAGGGAGAGAGAGACTTGGGTTCAAACCCTAGTTACCTCATACTACCTGTGTCACTATGCACAAATCACTTAATAGCTTTGAGCCTCAAATTCTTCATAAAAGATAGAAGAAAAAAAAAGGATGTCTGCCTCTCAGAGTCATGTGCAGGCAAATTGAGTTATTACATTAGAACAGTATGAACACACTGTAAATGTTCAACATAGATCAGTGTCTAAGGCACTTGACTGCTAACCAGAAGGCTGGCAGCTCAATCCCACCAGCCACTCCTCAGAAAGAAGATGGGGCAATTTACTTCCGTAGTGATACTGCCTCGGAAACCCAAGGATGGGTCGCTATGAGTCAGGTCCAACTCGACGGCATATAACAACAACAACAACAACATTATTATCTTATTCCATGTATTCAACAAATACATGTGCCAGGTTAAAGGATGAGGGTTAAATAGGGTAACATGTATACCTGACACATTGCAGTCTCTTAATTAATAGCAGTGGCTGTTGCTGTAAATACATCATTATCAATATCATTATTCTGACTTCTATGTTCACATTTTGCATCACATGAAAGATAATTCTTGATCAAGATGGCCAAGTTGTTAGTCATCAAAACCACTGCAGGCTGGAGTTTTCAGTCAGTCTGACACAAGCCAATTCAAATGTACAGAACCTTTCAGATCCATCTTTGCACTAGAGATCAATCAAACCACTCCATCTTGGGCTCCCTATGGCAACAAGCTTGCACCCAGCTGTCTTCTTGGTGAGTCCCTCCCTCACCCTCTGAGTCTCAATGGAGAGGCACTAAGAAAGATGAGCATGCCTGCTGGGTGAATCATTTCTGATGCCCTTCACCTGCATCAAAATCACTTGGATGCATTTTTTTTAATGTCAATTCCTGGGTCCTACACCAGACCTTCTTAATGACTCTCTGGAAGTGAGGCTGGAAATATACTTTAACTTGGAATCTGCAAGAGTTTGAATCAACTCCCCACACTGGAAAGAAAGAAAGAAGAGACTCAAGGGATGCTGATACAAATCGTGCCCAAATAATACACCCACTCCTCACTTAGTTTCCAAACACCAGACCATTATGCAAAAAATCAGGATTATGCAAAAATGGAGAATGACCACATCAGATTACAAAATGGAGGATGACTGCATGATTACATAAATGTCAAATTACATTATTATATAACTGCCAAATTACATCATTTCATAACTGCCAAACTACTGAGAATCATGATTCAGCCAAGTTGACACATGTCCTTAACCATCACAGCTAGCATTACTTTTGCCTCCCACCTTGGCATTTACTACTACCAGATGTACCTCATTAATGTGAGAAATTGTCAGATAATAGAATTTTTACTATGGTCATAAATGGGAAATATTGGATAGTGAGATAGTCGGTAAGTGAGGAGTAGGCATACTTTGAGAAGCACCATAAATCCATCACGGTGGCATATTCAGAGAGAAATGGCCAGCTTGAAAGGAATCTTTTGGTCTAGCATCAACTCTCACAATTTTAGACCTCACATTAAGCTTTTGAAAGAGTTAGCTCCTCAGTCCACTTTTATAACTAGGCAATTAGACCTGGCTGACTGCTTCATTCTCACCTGACAGTACAAGCTACATAACTTAAAACTCAATCAAACAAAAAAATCTCCCAAGGTTTTAGAACATTTATAAAGACAGATCGAACTGCTTTTTTTCATTGTATTTGGCTCTTTTATTTCAAACTTACATAATTTTGAGGAAACCCCCATCCTTTTCTTGGTCTTAGTTTTTCCAACTGTAAAACATGGGGGATGGGTAAGGACCTGTTTTATAACCCCCACATCATTCATCACCACAAAGGCAAATCCCACAGACATGGTCAGGGCAAGCTAATGTTCTTGTGGTTGAAGTTTCATTTTTAGATTATCCAATAAGCAAGGCAAGCAAGGCCTTACTTGTGTGTACTTACTAATCTGTATTGAAAAATTTCACATTTTTTCACCATATTAATGATTCTGCTTCTAGGGAGGGCTGACATCTACCTCTCTTCCAACCTCACAGCACCTTCCTACAGAATCAAAGCCTCTTTTCAAATCTACAATCCCTGACAGGGAAGGTGTACCCAGTAAACAAGGTAAGCACAGGCTTACTTGTGCTTACTTACTAACCTATAGTGAACAGTTTCACATGTTTTTCACCACAGGTGAAAACTGTGATTTAATTGGTATAGAAGGGAGGGAGCAGGCTTGAGTAGAGGGATTTTTAGAAACTACTTGGTGATTCTAATGTGTAGTAAGTTTTGAAAATCATTGTATTTAGGAGCTCTGGTGGTATAGTGCCTAAGGCACTTGACTGCTAACCAGAAGGCTGGTGGTTCAAACCCATCAGCCACTCCTGGGAAGGAAGTTTGGGCAATCTACTTCTGTAGAGATAGCACCTCAGAAACCCAAGGAGGGGGTGCTATGAGTTGGGTCTGACTCAACGGCAAATAACAACATCAACTCCAGTCCCCAAACTTGGTAAATCTCTAAACCCGTTGGCACAGTGAAAGAAAGCTGATCATTCAAATATCTTTCGGAGCCAAGTAAACCCAAAACCAACTCACTGCCATCAAGTCATTTGCCACTCGTAGTGACCCCATTGGCTGTAAATCTTTATGGAAGTAGATTGCCCAGTCTTCCTTCCACAGAGCAGTTGGTGGGTTTCAACTGGTGTGGATAGCAAACTGAAGAGCTAATGCCCTCTACAAATGATGGAGCCAGGACTCAACCACTCCAGTTACCGTCTTTATGAATGGAGTTCCACGCTGCCAAATCATCTGACCTGGAAATCTATATTCTTATGTAAAAATCTCTTTTTGTTATTGTATTGACACACATTCAATTTTCTTTTCTCTCTCTTTTTTAATATATAAATTATGCTACATCACTGATTATTTTCCACAGAACACCAATTTGGGACCTCCCACCAAAAGAAAACAGGTTTACAAATAGAAGGCTTACAAGCCCTTCCCCACAAAACACAGAAAGGCAATTCCAGAATGGTGAATCATTCTGAAAACAGAATATGACTGCTTCTAAGAGGGCAAGTGGACTCTCTTCATCTATAGGAATTAGGGTAATGGCTATTCTTCCTCTACTGAAGAGAAAACATATACTTTGCAACGTTGCTTGATCATCTGGAAATCCAAGGCTCTTCGCATGACTAGAACCAGGCACTGGAAAGCACTGCTTTCCAAAGAAGATCAGAGAACAGAGTGTGCAAAGGAAAGAGTGAAACAAGAAAACTAAGAGTCCAAGGAAGGGATGGGGCACAGGAGGGGAAAGGAATTATGAAAGTAGGGTGACAGGCTGTAATTTCAATGAAATAAAAATTTACTGTTCAATGGAGATATGAATAATGCAAATACATTGGCCCTGGGAGAAGAAGTTGTTGTTTGGCAGGTGATTTCTCCAGTCTGATGTCTGAGATAGTTCATTTCAGATGTTGGAGGAGACATATTTCTCCATTTGCATGATGTTGTTGTTGTTAGGTGCCGTTGAGTTGCCTCTGACTCATAGTGACCCTAAGCACAGGAGAACGAAATATCACCCAGTCCCGTGCCAGATCCGCCGTCCTTGTTATACTTGAGCCCATTGCCACAGCCACTGTGTCAATCCTTCTTAACAGTCTTCTCCAGGGAACGGTCCCTTCTGATAACATGACCAAAGTAGGTGAGACGATGTCTGGCCATTCTCACTTCCAAGGAGCATTATGGCTGCACTTCCTCCAGGACATATCTGTTAGTTCTTTTAGCAGTCCATGGTACTTTCAGCATTCTTTGCCAGCACCACAACTCAAAAGCATCAATTCTTCTTCAGTCTTCCTTATTCATTGTCCAGCTCTCACATGCATATGAGGCGACTGAAAATATCATGGCTTTTGTCAGATACACCTTAGTCCTCAAGGAGATATCTTTGCTCCTCAACCCTTGAAAGAGGTCCTCTGCAGCCGACTTGCCCAGTGCTATGTGTTGTCATCTGATGTCCTGACTGCTGTTTCCATTGTTGTCGATTGTAGAACTAAGCAATGTGAAGTCTTTGACAACTTCAATCTTTTCTCCATTTATCGTGGTACCGCTTATAATTCCAGTTGTGAGGATTTTTGTTTTCTTTATATTGAGATGTAATCCATACTGAAGACTGCATTGTTCAATATACATCATTAAGTGCTTCAAGTCATCCTCACTTTCAGCAATCAAAGTTGTGGCATCATCGTATCACTGGTTGTTAATGTTTCTTCTTCTGATCTTAATGTCATGTTCTTCTTCATGTAGTCCAGCTTCTCAGACTATTTGCTCAACATACAGATTGAGTAAGTATGGTGAAAGAATACAACCCTGACTCACTTCCTTCTTGATTTTAAACCATTCAGGGTCCCCTTGTTCTGTTTGAATGACAGCCTCTTGGTCTATGTACATGTTCCTCATGAGTACAATGAAGTGTTCTGGAATTCCCATTCTTCTCAATGTTATCCACAGTTTGTTAAGATGCACACAATCAAATGCTTTTGCATAGTTAATAAAACACAAGTAAACATCTTTCTGATATTTTTTTCTTTCAGCCAAGATCCATCTGACATCATCACATCCTCTTCTGAATCCAGGTTGCATCTCTGGAAGTTGTCTGTCAATATACTGCTGCAACTCTTTTTGAATTATCTTCAGTAAGATTTTACTTGCATGCAATATTAATGATACTGTTCGATAATTTCCACATTCTATGGGATCACATTTCTTTGGAATGGATACAAATATGGATCTCTTCCAGTCAGTTGGCCAGGTAGCCATCTTCCAAATCTTTTGGCATAACTGAGTGAGTGCCTCCAGTGGGGCATTCATTTGTTGAAACATCTCAGTGAGTATTTTGTCAATTCCTGGAACCTTGTTCTTCACCAATTCCTGCAGTGCAGCTTTGACTTCTTCCTTCAGTACCACTGGGTCTTGAACATATGCCACCTCCTGATGGATGAAGATTGACCAGTTCTTTTTGGTATAGTGACTCTGTGTATTCCTTCCATCTTCTTTTGATGCTTCCTGCATCATTCAATATTTTGTCCATAGAATTTTTCAATATTACAACTTGCGCCTTAAATTTTTTCCTCAATTCTTTCAGCTTGAGAAATGCCGAGCGTGTTCTCCCCTTTTGGTTTTCTCACTCCAGGTCTTTGCATATTTCATTATAGTAATTGGCTTTGTCTATAATTGAGCTGCTCTTTGAAATCTTCTGTTCAGCTCTTTTATCTGTCACCTCTTTGATTTGCTTTAGCCACTCAGCTCAAGGACAAGGTTCAGAGTCTCTTCTCACATACATTTTGGTCTTTTCTTCCTTTCTCATCTTTTCAATGACCTCCTGCTTTCTTCATGGATGCTGTTCTTGATGCCATCCCACAATTCTTCTTGTTTTCAGTCACTAGTGTTCAATGTAGCAAATCTATTCTTTAGATGGTCTCTAGATTCAGGAGGGATATGTTGCTGTTGTTATATGCTGTCGAGTAGGAGCTGACTCATAGTGACCCTCCTTGGGTTCCTGAGGCAGTATCACTACGGAAGTAGATTGTTCAGCTTTCCTTCCGAGGAGTGGCTGGTGGGTTTGAACTGCCAGCCTTCTGGTTAGCAGTCAAGTGCGTTAGGCACTATGCTACCAGAGCTCCTTAGGAGGGATATAGTCAAGGTCATATTTTGACTCTTGTGCTTGACAGCAGTGAGTTTGGTTATGGTTGGACTTGTTTTAACTGTCTTCAACTTCAACTTGAACTTGCATATGAGCACTTGATGATCTGTTCCACAGTCAGCTACTAGTGTTGTTTTAACTGAAGATTTTGAACTTCTCCATTGCCTCTTTTCACAGATATAGTTGATCTGATTCTTGTGTATTCCATTTGGTGAGGCCCACATGTATAGCTGCCATTTACATTGATGAAAAACAGCATTTGGAATGCATAAGTTGTTGCTCTTGGAAAATTATATCCTGCAATCTCCAGTGTCATTTTTATCACCAAGGCCATATTCTCCAACTACTGGTGATTTTTCTTTGTTTCCAACTTTTGCATTCTAGTCACTACTAATAATCATTACATCTTGATTGCATATTTGGTCACTTTCAGACTGCAGAAGTTGGTAAAAATCTTCAGTTTCTTCATCTTTGGCTTTGGTGATTGATGCATAAATTTGAATAATAGTAGTATTGTAGGCATATGGATATTATCCTATCCCTGACAGCATTGTACTTCAGGATAGATCTTGAAACATTCTTTGTGACAGTGAATGTCATGTCATTCCTCTTTAATTTGTCATTCCTGGCATAGTAGATCATATGCTTGTTTGATGTTTTACAATGGCCAAAACTAGTCCAGGTCAGCTCACTAATGCCTGGGATATCTATCTTTATGCATTCCATTTCATTTTTTGACAACTTCCAATTTTCCTAAATTATTAAGAATAATTTATTTTTCCAATTGTGCCCTTTACTTTCTTACCTGAGTGCTTCTACTGCTACCCTGCTTTAAAACATTGTTTTTCATACTTTAAGGTCTAGCCCAATGTCTACCT
>NW_006921747.1:7246510-7250712 GCF_000298275.1 Orycteropus afer afer
TCTTCGAAAAGAAGATTGGGCAATCTATTTCCATAGTGATATCACCTCGGAAACCCAAGGAGTGGCTGCTATTCTCTTACTCTAATTCTTTTCTCTTACTCCCCGCCCCCCACCAGAGATTGTGGGTTATTTGTTTTTCTTTTTTTCCTTCTTTTTCTATTTATATTTCTTTTGTCCTTTTAAAGCATTTCTTTAAATATTTCATCAAATATATAGTCTTTCCTCCTCCTTCTTCTTCGTTTTTTTTTTTTTTTTTTTCTCTTTTTGGTGATTGTTTCTGTGTGTTTATGTCATGTCTGCTTTTTGTCCTTGTTTTTACTTTTTTTTGGTGTTTTTTTTATCGTTGTTTTTGTCTAACTGAGTGGGAGACAGCAATCATATCCATATAACCTAACCATGCCCACACCTCCTGAAGCCCCACATAATGAGTGAGGGCCACCACTTGCCTTTGCACCAACTGGCCAAAGATAAACAACAACCAATATGAGCCTGACTCACCCTTAACTGCTCCTCACAAACAGCCAACAGAGATCTGTGCACCCACTCTTATTCTCTATTACACCTGCCAAGAGCAAGTTGGTGAGTGCATAAGTGCTGCCAACTAGTGAATAGGAGAGCACAGTACCCTGCTTATTCAGATATATCCAAACAAACAAAGAAAACAAAAATCTTGGGCGAATCAATCCAACATTCAATCATCAGTTAAATATAAATACAACAATGTCACAATGTCTTGGAAAGAACAGACCATCACAGACTACACAAAAAAATCAAGATAAAACAGTGGAAACAAGGGACCAGCATAAAGACCCAGAACATATCCCTGAGGAAGAAGCAGCAATGGAACTCCCAGATAAGGAATTCAAAATAATTATATTTAGGTACCTTCAATGCATTGAGAGAGAGATCAAGGAAAATACTGAAAAACTTAAGGAAACATAGTTAAAACCCTAGAACAATTTTGGAAGCTAGTACAAGAACAAAATGACAAAATAGAGGAAAAAATAGAAGTAATGCAAAATCTACAGACAGGAATCCAGAAGATTAATACTAAATTTTCAGAAATAGATAACACATTGAATGCACAAAGGAGTAGAACTGAATCAAGGAAAGACAAAATTACTGAAATTGAAGACAAATACCTTAATACTTCTTTGGAACGGGGTGAATCAGAGAAAAGATCAAAACAAAATGAAGAAGGCCTCAGGTTCATGTGGGATGCAACCAATAGGAATAACTTATGTGTAATCAGTATTCCAGAACAGGAAGAGGCAAATAAAATCATGGAGAAAATTGTCAAAACATTGTTGGAAGAGAATTTCCCTGATATGATGAAAAATGAGAATACGTTCATTCGAGAAGTCCAACAAACCCCAAATAGGATAGATCCCCAAGGAAAATAAGACATCATCATCAAATTTAGCAAAACCAAAGACAAAGAAAGAATCCTGAAAGGAGCATGGGAAAAATGAAGAGTTATCTACAAAGGGCAACCAATAAGAGACTAAGCTCTAATTTCTCATCTGAAACCATGCAGGAGAGAAGGAAATGAGATGATATATATAAAAGTCTGGAAAAAAAATTCTAACCAAGAATTATATACCTGGCAAAATTATCCCTCAAATATGATGGTGATATTAGGAGATTTGCAGATAAGCAGAAATTAAGGGAATTTGTTCAAACCAAACCAACCTCACAAGAGATGCTAAAGGGAGTCCTTTGGACAGAGAACCAATAATAGCAAACAACAACTGATTATCAATACACAAGATAACAGAACCCAGAAATCCACACAGTTCTGGAAGTACCCAAAGTAAAATAAACTTACAGGATTGTAAACAGGGAACCAGAAACATCAATTGGCAAATCAGGACAACTACAAACCAAAAAAAGGGGAAAAATAGTGTAGTTACAGAACTTCTAAATTGTGAGGAAGTCAAGACAATTATAAATAAGAATGGACTGTTCTAAACTTGGAAAGAAAATTATAAATGTCATGGTAAACTCAAAGAAAAATGATAAACCTTCACACCACAATATAAAAGAGGACAAAAACAAATATTTAGCAAATAGTAAAGCAATAGCAATGAAATAAATGTTAAAATCATTCATAAACAAAACAAACTCAGTACAGAAAATTATATGGAACAAAGAAATCAGCAAAATAATGAAAAATGCATAAAAAATGACAGCAACAAATTCATACTTGTCAATAATTACACTGAATGTCAATGGATTAAATGCACCACTCAAGAGAAGGAGTGTTGCAGACTGGATAAGAAAACATAACCTATCAAAATGCTGTCTACAAGGGACATACCTTAGACAAAAATAGACTAAAATTCAAAGGATGGAAAAAGATATATCAAGCAAATGGCAGTTAAAAAAGATCAGGAATAGCAATATTAATTTCTGATAAAATTGACTTTAAAACAAGAACCACCATAAGCAACAAAGAAGGACATTACATAATGATTAAAGGATTGATTGAACAAGAGGGCATAACCATAATAAATATGTATGCACCCAATGAAAGAGCCTGAAAATACATAAATCAGACTTTAACAGAATTGAAAAGACAAACAGATGACTCCACAGTCAGTAGGAGACATTAGTACCACTTTCGATAAAAATAGAACTGGAAAGAAACTCAACAAAGACAGAAAAACTAAACAATCCAATCTACCAACCTGACCTTATAGACACCTACAGAGCACTTCATCCAACAACAGCACAATAGACATTCTTTTCCAGTGCACATGAAACACTCTCCAGGATAGACCATATGTTAGGCCACAAAGCAAGCCTTAATAAATTTTAAATCATTGAAATATTGAAAAGCATATTCTCAGATCACAATGCTATCAAATTGGAAATCAACAATAAGAAGATCAACTAAAAAAGAAACTGAATAACACCCTCCTTAAAAAGGACTGGGTAATAGAAGAAATAAAAAATGAAATTAAAAAATTCCTTGAATCAGATGAGAATGAAAACACAACATAACAAAATCTTTGGGACACAGAAAACACAGTGATCAGAGGCCAATTTATAGTAATAATTGTACACATCAAAAAAGAGAAAACAGCCAAAACCCACACCTTAACCCAATGTCCCTAAGAATTAGAAAAGAGCAGCAAAAAAAAAAAAGCCTGTAGTCACCAGAAGAAAAGAAATAATAAAGACTCAAGCAGAAATAAATGAAACAGAAAAGAGAAAGGCAATAGAAAAAATCAACAAGACTATAAGTTGCTTCTCTGAAAAGATTAATAAAATTAACAAACCACTGGCAAATTCAACAAAGAAAAAGAGAGAGAGAATACAAATAACACAATGAGAAGTGAATTGGGTGATACAACAACAGAACCAACAGAAACTAAAAGGATAATATCAGGATACTGTGAAGAATTGTACTAAAACAAATTTGAAAATCTAGAAGAAATGGACAAATTTCTAGAAACATACTACTTACCTAAAGTAACAGAGGCTGAGGTGGAAAATTTAAACAGACCCATAACAAAAGAAGAAACTGAACAGGTCATGAAAAAATTACCAACAAAAAAAGTCCTAGCCCAGACAGTTTCACTGGAGAATTCTTCCAAATGTTCAGAGAAGAACTGACACCAATGCTACTTAAATTATTTCTAAACATAGAAAAGGATGGAATCCTCCCAAATTCATTTTATGAAATAAGCATAACGTTGATACCAAAACCAGGCAAAAACATCACTAAAAAGGAAAACTACAGACCAGTGTCCTGCATAAAGATAGATGCAAAAATCTTCAACAAAATACTAGCCAATAGAGTCCATTAGCATATAAAAATAATACATTATGACGAAGTTGGGTTTATACCAGGTATCCAAGAATAGTTCAACATTAGAAAAACAATCAATGCCATCTACCACACAAATAAAACAAAGAAAAACAACCACATGATCATATCAACTGATGCAGAAAAGGCATTTGGTAAAATCCAAAACCCATTCCTGATAAAAACTCTCAGCAAAATAAGAATACAAGGGAAATTCCTCAACATAATAAAGGGCATATATGCAAAACCAACAGCCAACATTATTCTCATTGAAGAGAGACTGAAACCATTCCCCTTGTGAACAGAAACCAGAGAAGGATGCCCTCTATCACCACTTCTATTCAATATTTCATTGGAAGTTCTACCCAGGGCAATAAGGCAAGAAAGG
>NW_006921747.1:7251067-7255615 GCF_000298275.1 Orycteropus afer afer
TACCATGCTCATTCATAGAAAGATTGAACATTGTGAAAATGTCAATATTACCCAAGGCAATCTATACATTCAATGCAATCCCAATCCAGATCCCATCAACATTCTTTAAAGATATGGAAAAAAAAAACAATTACTGATTTTATATGGAAAGGAAAGAGACCTCAGATAAGCAAAGCATTATTGAAGGAGAAGAACAAAGTAGGAGGTCTCAGACTCCCAGATCTTAAAACCTACTATATAGCCACAGTAATCAAAACTGCCTGGTATTGGTACAACAGACACATAGATCAATGCAATAGAATTGAGAAATCAGAAATAGATACATTTACTTACGGTGAGCTGATCTTTGACAAAGGGCCAAAATCCATTAAATGGGGAGGAGATTGTTTGCTTAACAAATGGTGCTGGCAAAACTGGAGATCCATTTGTAGAAACATAAAACAAGATCTGTACCTCACATCATACACAAAAACTAACTCCAGATGGATCAAAGACTTAAATGTGAAACCTAAATCTATAAAGTTCCTCAAGGAAAAACTAGGGGCAAATTTAGGGGCCCTAATATGTGGCATAAACAGACGATCAAGCATAACCCAAAATGCACAAATAGGAGAAGATAAACTAGATAAATGGGACCTTCTAAAAATTAAATTTTTGTGCTCTTCCAAAGACTTCTCCAAGAGTGAAATGAGGACCTACCGATTGGGAAAAAATATTCAGCAATGACCTGACAAGGGACTTATCTCTAAAATTTATAAAAAACTCCAACACCTCAACAACAAAAAGACAAACAATCCAATTAAAAAATGGGCGGAAGACATGAATACACTTTTCACCAAAGAGGATATTCAGACAGCCAACAAACACATGAAGAAATCTTCATGATCCTTTGCCATTAGCCAGCAATCCCATTACTAGTTATATATCCTAAGGAAGTGAGAGTCAGGACAAGAACAGATATATGCACACCCATGTTCATTGTAGCTTTAGCCACAATAGCAAAATGATGGAAACAATGTATGTGCCCATCAACAGAAGAATGGATAAGCAAACTATGGTACATACACACTATGGAATATTACGCAAAACTAAAGAATAATGTAGAATCTACGAAGCACCACATAATGTGGATGATTGTGGAGGACATTATGCTGAGTGAAATAAGTCAATCACAGAAAGAGAAATATTGCATTAGTTCATTATTGTAAAAGTCAAGGAAAGGTTTATATATGAAAAGAAACTTCTTTTGTTGTTTACCAGGTTGTTTAGAGGGGAGGGAACACTGCATAAATAAATAAATAAGCAAACAAATAAAACTAATAATAATAATAATAATAATGAAAGCTCTGAAACATTTTCTGATATAGTGTTGGAAGATGAGCCCCTCAGGTCAGAAGGCACTCAAAATGCAAGCAAGGAAGTGCTGCCTCCTCAGAATAGAGCTGACTGTAATGATTTGGATGGAGTAAAATTTTCGGGACTTCCATTTGCTGATGTGGCATGACTCAAGATGAAAAGAAACAGCTGCAAACATCCATTAATAATCAGAACATGGAATGTATGAAGTATGAATCTATGAAAATTGGAAGTTGTTAAAAATGAAATGGAATTCATAAACATCTATATCCTAGGCATTCCAAAAAACAAATAAACCAACAAACTCACTGCCATCGAGCAAGTCCCAATTCATTGTGACCCCTCCTTGAGTTTCCAAGGCAGTATCTCTATGGAAGTAGATTGCCCAGTTTTCCTTTCGAGAAATGGCTGGTGGGTTTGAACCGCCAGCCTTCTGGTTAGCAGTCAAATTCCTTAGGCACTATGCCACCAGAGCTCCTAGGTATTAATGAGCTGAAATGGACTGCTTTTGGCCATTTTGAATCAGACAACCGTATGATTTACTCTACCAGGAATGAGAAATTGAAGAGGAATGGCATGGCATTCGTTGTCACAAAGGATGTTTCAAGATCTATCCTGAAAGACAATGGTGTCAGGGATAGGATAATATCCATATGCCTACAAGGAAGACCAGCTAATACTGCTATTATTGAAATTTATGCACCAACCACTAAAGCCAAAGATGAGGAAATTCAAGATTTTTACTAACTTCTGGAGTCTGAAATTGAACAAACATGCAATCAAGATGTGTTGATTATCACTGGTGATTGGAATACAAAGAAGAATCACTGGTAGTTGGAAAATATGGTCTTGGTGATAGAAATAATGCTGTAAATTACATGATAGAATTTCGCAAAACCAATGACTTATTCACTGCAAATACCTTTTTTCAACAACCTAAATGGTGGCTGGATACATGGACTTCACCAGAGGGAGTACACAGGAATCAGATCGACTATATCTTTGGAAAGAGGTGATGGAGAAGCTCTATATCTTCAGCCAAAACAAGGCCAGAATCTGACTGTGGATGAGACCATCAACCGATCATATGCAAGTTCAAATTGAAGCTGAAGATAATTAAAACAAGTCCATAAGAGCCAAAATAAGACTTGAGTATATCCTTCCTGAATTTAGAGATCATCTGAAGATTAGATTTGATTCACTGAACACCAATGACTGAAAAGTAGAGGAATTGTGGGATGACATCAAGAACATTATCCATGAAGAAAACAAAAGGTCATTGAAGAGATGGCAAAAGAAGAAAAGACCACAATGGATGTCAGAAGAGACTCTGAAACTTACCTTTGAATGAAAAGTAGCTAAAGCAAAAGGAAGCATGAAAAGTTAAAAAGATGGACAGAAGATTTCAAAGAGCAACTCAGAAGACAAATCAATTATATAATGAAATGAGCAAAGACATGGAGTTAGAAAACCAAAAGGGAAGAACACACTCAGCATTTCTCAAGCTGAAAGAACTGAGGAAATAATTCAAGCTTCGAGTTGCAATATTGAAAAATTCTATGGGCAAGACATTGAATGACACAGGAAACATCAAAAGAAAATGGAAGGAATACACAGAGTCACTGTACCAAAAAGAATTGGTCGATGTTCATCTATTTCAGGAGGTGGCATATGATCAAGAACCAATGGTATTAAAGGAAGACATCAAAGCTGCACTGAAGAAATTGGCAAAGAACAAAGCTCCTGGAATTGATGGGACATGCATTGAGATGTTTCAAGAAACAAATGCTGTTCTGGAGGCACTCACTAAGCTATGCCAAGGGATTTGGAAGACAGCTACCTGGCCAACTGAGTGGAAGAGATCCATCTTTGTACACATTCCAAAGAAAGGTGATCTCACAGAATGTGGAAATTATCTAACAATATCATTAATATCACACCAAGCAAAATCTTGCTGAAGATAAGTCAAAAATGGTTGTAGCAGTATATTGGCAGAGAACTTCCAAAAATGCATGCTGGATTCAGAAGTGGACATGGAATGAGGAATATCATCGCTGATGTCAGATGGATCTCAGCTGAACACAAAATATACCAGAAAGATGTTTACTTGTGTTTTATTGACTATGCAAAAGCATTTGATTGTGTGGATTGTAACAAGTTATGGAAACACTGAGAAAAATGGGAATTCCAGAAAACTTAATTGTGCTCATGAGGAACCTGTACATAGACTAGGAGGCTGTTGTTTGAACAGAAAAGGGAATACTATATGGTTTAAAATCAGGAAGGGAGTGATTCAGGATTGTATCTTCTCACCATACTTATTCAATCTGTATGATGAACAAATAATCTGAGAAACTGGACTATATGAAGAAGAATGGCATTGGGATTGGAGGAAGACTCATTAACAACCTGCAATATGAGGACAACACAACTTTGCTTGTTGAAAGGGAGGATGACTTGAAGCACTTATTGATGAAGATTGAAGACTACAGTCAGCAGTGTGGATTATATCTCAACATAAAGACAATTAAAATCCTCACTGATGAGCCAATAAACAATGTTATGATAAATGAAGAAAAGTTTGAAGTTGTCCAAGATTTCATATTACTTCAATCCACAATCAACACCAATGAAAGCATCGGTTAAGACAGCAGACAATGTGTTGCATTGGGCAAATCTGCTGCAAAAGATCTCTTTAAAGTGCTGAAGGACAAAGATATACCTTTGAAGACTAAAGTGTGCCTAAACCCAAGCCATGGTATTTTTAGTTGCCTTATATGCATTGGAAGGTGGACAGTGGATAAAGAACACAGAAGAAGAACTGATGGCTTTAAGTTGTAGTGTTTACCAAGAATACTGACGGTACCATGGAGTGCCAGAAGAACAAACAAGTCTGTCCTGGACAAAGTGCAGCCAGAATGCTTCTTGGAAGTGAGAATGTCCAGACTTTATCCCACCTACTTTAGTCATGTTTTCAGAAGGGACCATTCCCTGGAGAAGGATATCATGCTTGGTAAAGTAGAGAGGGTCAACAAAAATGGGGAAAACCCTCAATGAGATAGATTGAGACAGTGGCTGCAATGGTGGGCTCAAGCATAGCAAGAATTATGATGGTGATGCAGGACTGAGCAATGTTTCATGCTCTTGTATATAGGATCACTAATGGTCGGAGCAGGAGCTCTGGTAGCATAG
>NW_006921747.1:7264794-7280099 GCF_000298275.1 Orycteropus afer afer
AAAAATAAAATAAAGTTAGGCCCCATGTTGCTGTAATGCTAAGCTTACCCAGGACCTGAGCAACCATGATGAAAGTGATGTTCTGTCTCCAACATACACTTGTTTGCAAATCTCCTTGGGAAGACTCTGAAATGATAGATGGCTATGGTTTTCAGTAGAATACAACTATTTCGGCTTCTCACACTGCCATAACATCTTAAATCAACCCAAACATCACTCTAATCCTTAAAAACATCCAATCTACAATTGTTCTTCTTTAATTCAGTCATCACTCTGCATTACCTCTCAACTACTTTAAATAAATCTTCCTACTTTCTCTAATATCTCTGATGAAATCCAGCAATACTGAACTATTATAACTTTCATCCTTCCTCAGTTTTTCAGCCTTTAAATTTCTTTCAGTGTCTCTGAGGATGCCTGGACCTTGGATCCATCTCCAAGACAAATCCCTTTCTATAGAGACCTTGTCATGAATCTGTACGTTTTGCTGTTTCCATCAAGGTCTGCTAGGATGGAGCAGGGATGGATTTAGAGTCTCTTCAGAGCACACAATGCCCTTAAATATAAGAAAATCTAGGACATTTGGGCTCTGAGCCACATTATAGATCATTACAGAAGAGTAAGGTAAAGGTCAGAAAAAGGAAAAGGCTTCCCTCAGTCACAGAGCCAGTTCCTAGCAGAATTGGGCATGGAGCTGGAGCCTTTAGACTCCTATCTGGTGCTCTTGATAATATTGAGAATCAATGAAAAAGAGGAAGTCCCTCAATGAGATGGACTGACACAGTGGCTGCAACAATGGGTTCAAACGTAACAATGATTGTGAAGCTGGCTAAGGACCAGGCAATGTTTTGCTCTGTTGTGCATAAGGTTTCTATGAGTCAGAATCAATTCAAAGCACCTAACAACAATAACATCCCATTTCTCTTTGGATTCAAAGAGGAAGCCCATTTTTTTTTCAGTAATATCTTTTCAATTTCCTCTGCCTTCATCATAATTCTGCCACATTATCACCAACATCATTCCCAAAACCTTTTCCATGTCTCTTCCATTTAATTGGCTATCTTCTCCTCTCTGTTTTTCCCTGACCTCAGACTCTTCCAAAGATACTGCCTTGGGTTTATCTAAATTAAATCTCTTCCCATGACTGTTTATTTAGTCCTCTAAACTCTTCAGCCCAGTTGATAATTTCTTTCCTCATCTTTTCCTGTGCTTGCAATCCTATCTAACTTGGCATCATCCATAAATCTGGTTAATGTACAACTAACTTAATCTTATATCATTAAAGATTTACATAAATAGTGCTGATCCCATTGCAGACCCCTGTGAAGATGTGTGTGAGATAATCTTCTGGATGTGCTGAGAATTCTCAATTTTGCCTTTGTTCTCTTCTAGCTAGAAGGAATCAGAAAGTTATGAGCACAGATGACCTATCTGAAGTCATCTTGTTCATGGATGGCTAAGTGGTGAGCGGAAGCTACTTCCCTCCAGCCTCCTTCTATTGCCAGGTAAATTATATTTCCAGATAATTCTTGTCCTCTGGGACATCATACCCTGATTGAGGCTTTAGACACAGGGCAAGAGGAAGTTACCAGGGAAATGATTGAAGTTGACTCATAATTTTTCCATTGGCATCTTGGGGAACTTTGGGTTTCCTGCATTAGTACTTTTGCAGTACTCTCATCACAGTGATGTCTTTGCTTCTGAATGTCCCTCATTTTGGGCTTAAACTATCAGAGAACACTCATTTCTAGACTCTGCATGGATTACTGTTTCACCTCTTTCAGGCCCTGCTCACAGGTTACCTGATCAGAGGCCTGACCCTGACACCCCTCAGACAAACACACACACTCTCTTGCCTCCTCCATGGTTCTTTTCCCCACAGGACTATATATATTGTTTTTTTATTTGCTTATTGCCTTTCTCTAGACTGAGAGCCCAATGAGGACCTTAGTGAGTTTTGCTCCCTATATTCCCAGTACCTAGAATAGAAAATGAAATATTTGTTTAATGGAAGAATGGATAAGTCAAGGTGAAGCTGTTGTTGCTGCTGATTCCATCTTTATACACAGAAAGAACTTGACAGTTCTCAGGGAGTTTTGACTTCCTTTACTTCATTTGATTTCCATAAAACCTTAATTATTATCTCCACTTTCAGAAAAAGAATCTTAAGATCAGAAAACAAGTAAATTCTTTTCTCCTTCTCTTTCTTCTTTCCTTTATTCATTCAAATAATGAACAGCTGAGCACTTTATCTATATGTGGTGATTAAAAGTGTACATTGTGGTATTGTCTCAAATTCTGACTCTATCATTTCTTAAATGTAGGCATTCGGGCAAATTACTCAACTTCTGAAACCTCAGTTCATTTACCTGAAAGATGGTAGTACTAGGAATATCTTAAAGATGTCAAGAAAATGAAATTAGATATATGCAAGTATTTGGTACAGTGCCCTGTACATAGTAAGCTCTTGGTGAATATTAGCTACTGATTTTTATTATCCTTATTTATTACTATCACTACCACTACCACCACCCCCACTACACACTGCCAGCACTACTATCACTGTCACCACCATTACCACATCACTGTCACATCTACCACCACCACCATCACCACCATGTTATTATATTATCACTACTACATAACTACCACCACCACCATCATCACCACTTCTAGCAACAACAACACCACTACTACCATCACCTCTAGTGATATGTATCTAGTGATATGATATATTTGTTAGGCACAATGACTAGTGAGTAAATACAAAATTAAAAGGCAACAGATTCATTAGCTATGACCCATACTCTATGCTAAGTGTATTATATATACATAATCCTTATAACAACTCTATGAGAATTTTATTAATTATCACACAACTAGAAAGCAACAGAGCTATGACTGCGATCTGTGTCTACTGATAATAAAGTCTTTTCTCCACTGTACTCTCATAATCTAGTGACATATTTCATAATCTATGGGCAAAACAGAGGGAGCTCTGGTAGCATAGCGGCTAAGGCACTTGACTACTAACCAGAAAGTTGGTGGTTCAAACCCACCAGCCACTCCTCGGAAGGAAGGTTGGGCAATATACTTCTGTAGCGATACTGCCTCGGAAACCCAAGGAGTGGTCGCTATGAGTCAGGTATGACTCGATGGCAAATAACAACAACAACAACATGGGCAAAATATTTAATAATGTAGGAATCATCAAAAGAAGATGGAAGGGAATGGCCAGGCAGCCCAGCTTCCTACAGGCTCTCAGTGCTCCCTGGCCACAGAGGCACACAGCATGTGTCCGCCGGACACACACACCAAGATACCTAAGAGGAACACCAGCTCAGTCAAATGGGTGGGGAAGGAGGGGCCCAGGAGGAGATTTTTGAGCTTGTCAGCTAAAGCTGCTCCTGTAAAAGTGGAAATGAAGCCAAAAAAGCAGACGGAGAGGATATATCTTCAGAAAAAAAAGAGCAAACAAAAGGGAAAAGGGGAGCAAAGCAAAAATAGGCTAAAGTGGCAAACCAAGAAACAAAAGGTGATTTACCTGAGAAAATGGAGATACTGAAAACAGGGAGGGTTCAGCCTCTAATGAAGCAGGAGAGAAAGAAGCCAAGTTTGATAAATGTTATCAGTGGACCCTGTATCTCCCTTCTCGTCCACTCCAGAGGAATATTTGTATCAATTATTTTGTAAATGCAAGTTCTAGAAAAATTTTCAAGAAAAATGAAATCCCACCTCATCCCATTTTTTTAAGGGTATGTTTTGTTTTGGTGTTTTTTTTTTTTTTTTAGGAGGTGATGTAATTTGCTGATTGTTTACTTTTCAGTACAACCAGAAAATGTTGAATTGTGGGATTTGAATGTCTTTGGTGTCAGTGTAACACCCCATAGGTGTGGGGGGGATACTTTTTATAGCTCCTAATACAAAGCATACTTAAGGGCAATTTGGAGTCATAGTGATGCATTTATATGTCTTGAACATTTTAAATTCTACTTACCTGTTATTTTTTAGTATTGTATTTTTTAGAATTATTTCTTAAATAAAATCTCTCCTTCATCTTCGCCCTCCTGTTAGGACTGTACACATTTTGTAACATCTTTGATTGTGGAAGTACAGATTTCCTAATCATTTTGTTTTGTGCTATGAAAATTTGAGTATGCTGTTGTTGTTATGTGCTGTTGAGTCGGACCCGACTCATAGCGACCCCTCCTTGGGTTTCCGAGGCAGTATCACTATGGAAGTAGATTGCCCCATCTTCCTTCTGAGGAATGGCAGTGAGTATGATATTAAGTTGTGAATTACTAGGACTTATGATGTAACAGCTTATCAATAATTGAAGATATTGGTACTTGATATCTTTTTAAGAAAAATTTACATCAAAATTTAAAGATGGTGAATGGTTTAGTAAAGAATTAAAACTACACAAATTTTTAGGTTTTTGGTATGTATATTAAAAATTGTGCACAAATTGTTCAAAATGTTTCTGTATTGACCCTTAAAACAATGAATAAAATACCAGTTATGAAAGAAAAAAGAAGATGGAAAGTATCCACAAAGTCACTGTACCCAAAAGTGTGGTTAACATTCAACCATTTCAGGAGGTAGCATATGATCAAGAGCTGATGGTATTAAAGGAAAAAGTCCAAGCTGCACTGAAGGTATCAGCAAAAATCAAGGCTCCAGGAACTTGAGAATACCCATTCAGATGTTCAACAAATGGGTGCAATGCTAGAAGTTCTTACTCTCTATGCCAAGAAATTTGGAAGATAGCTATCGGGCCAAATGACTGGAAGATATTCATATTTTTTCCCCACTTAAAGAAAGGTGATCCAACAAAATGTGGAAATTATCAAACAATATCATTAACATCACACACAAGTAAAATCTTCCTGAAGATAATTCAAAAATGCTTGTAGCAATACATCAACAGGGAAGTGCCAGAAATTCAAGCTGGATTCAGAAGAGGATGTGGAATGAGGGATATCATTGCTGATGTCAGATGGATCTTGGCTGAAGGCAGAGAATACCAGAAAAATGCTTACTTTTTTTTTGTTTGTTTGTTTTGTTTTGTTTTTAATTAACTCTTCAAAGGCATTCAACTGTGTGAATCATAACAAATTATGGGTAACAAAGAATAGGAATTCCAGAACTATTTATTGTGCTTATGTGAAACCTATACATAGATCAAGAGGCAGTAGTTCAAATAGAACAGGGGATACCACATGGTTTAAAATCAAGAAAGGTGGGTGTCATGGTTGTATCATTTCACCATACTTATTCAGTCTGTATGCTGAGCAAGTAATCCAAGAATCTGGACAATATGAAGATGAACAGGATTGAAAGAAGATTTGTTAACAATCTATGAAATACAGATGACACAACCTTGCTTGCTGAAAGAGAAGAGAACTTGAAGCACTTACTGATGAAGATTGAAGACTACACTCTTGAGTGTGGATTACACCTTAACATAAAGAAAACAAAAATCCTCACAACTGGACCAATAAGTAACATCATGATCAGCAGAGAAAAGTTTGAAGTTGTCAAGGATTTCACTTACTTAGATGCACAATCCATGCACATGGAAGCAGCAGTCAAGAAATCGAATGATGGATTTGATTGGGAAAATCTGGTGCAAAAGACCTCTATAAAGTATTAACAGGTAAAGATGTCACTTTGACAACTAAGGTACAACAGACCCAAGTCACAGTATCTTCAGTTGCCTCCTCTGCATGTGAAAACTGGACAATGAATAAGAAGACTGAAGAAGAACTGATGTATTTGAATTATGGAATTGGTGAAGAATAATGAATACACCAAGAGCTTTCAGAAGAATTAATTAATCTGTCTTTGTTAAAGAATAGCCTAAATGCTCCTTAGAAGCAAATATGGTGAAACTTTAACTCACATCCTTTAGATGTTTTATTAGGAGGGACAAGTCCCTGAAAGATGACATCATGCTTGGTAAAGTAGAGGATCAGTAAAAAATAGGAGGACTCTCAAGGAGATGGATTGTTATAGTGGCTGCAACAATGGGATAAAACATAGCAATGATTGTGCAGGTGGTGTATGATCAGGCAGTATTTTGTTCTTCTGTACCTAGGGTCACTTTAAATTGGAACTGACTCAATGGCACCTAACAACAACAACGGTTACAGAAGAAAGTATTTATTAAGTATTAGAATATTGTGCAATATCTGGAAAACAGCAACAACAACAGAAAAGTGCTATGGAAACACATAAGTACTTGACCCAGACTGAGGGAAGATGAAATGGCTAAGGAAGGTTTCCTCCAGGATCATGAAGTCAATCTTGGGAAACAAAATGGAGTTAGTTAAGGTGTCATGACTAGAAAATGCCAGCAAAGACTGGACTCTATGACTGCCAGTTCACTCCATGGAATGGCTTCTGTAAACACCCATTTTAGAACATGGGATTGATTTCTTTGATTGCTGATCTTCAGTTCCATGTAAAAACTGTACTCTTAGCAAAGTGGTGTTTTCACCTTACAGTTAATGAAAGACATGTGGTTCAAATCTACCAGTCACTCTGTGGAAGGAAGATGGGGCAATCTACTTCCGTATAGACTTACTGCCTCAGAAACCCAAAGGGGGTCGCTATGAGTTGTAATTAACTCAAAGGCAGTGTGTTTGGTTTTGAGTTTTGGTCTCTTGGTATTAGATAAAATGAGTAGGTTGTTTGGATGCACATCTGGATCATATCCACACTGCAGGTGAATAGACACTGCAGTTGAAATCTCAGGCAGAACAGTTTCAGGTCCCGGACTTTCTAGCAGGTAGGGCAGTCTGACCCATAAGAGCAGAGGAGGTCGGCTGAAGAGACATATGTTCCAGGGATCATGTGGATGCCTAGAGTTCATGTTGAAGGATGCATGGGCATAGCTATGGGCACTTGTCACATTGTTAATGCTTTCTTGCTTTTAAATAAGGACCAGAGGCTGCCAGAGGGTATAGGAACTTAGTGAATAATAAATTAAGTTCTAAACACCTATTGAAACTTCATCAACATGTAATTATCAGCACTAATGATGACAATGTGCCAGGCTAGGTATACTGGGACAATTTAGAGATATAAGACCTGGGCCATGTAACTTTATACTATAAGTAAAAAAAAAAAAAAAAATCTGTTGCTTTCTACTTGATTCTGACTCATGGCAACCTCATGTGTTACAGAGTATAGCTGCTCCATAACATTTCTTGGCTAAAATCTTTATGGAAGTAGATTGCCAAGCCTTAATCTCATGGGCCACTGGGTGAATTTGAACTGACAACTTTTGGGTTAATTGTCAAGTACATAAATTTTGTGCCCCCCAGGGACTCTGCTTTATACTCTAGGCCAAATAATTTAATATTGATTCCTTAATCTTTAAAATGTGGTTAATAAAACTTCCCTTGCAAGATTTTAGTAAAGAATAAATGAATGCTATTTAAGTTCCTAGCATGTCATCTCACACAATGAAGGTGTCCTTTGAGTGTGAAATATTTCCCTCTTCCCCACAAAGGACATTCAGACTGTAAGGTCATTGGAGGAGTGATAAATGAAAGAGGGAGAGAGTCTGGAGATCAGTGGGAGTTGAGTGGTCGGCAGAAGAAAAACACTGTTTACTCAGCATAAATGTGATAGTCAGGAAAGGCTGTGTGGAGAAGGTAATGTTTGAGGTAGATCTTAAAGGGCAGAGGAAGGATTTGCACGTAATAATATGAAGAGTCAGGCTACCCCAGGCAAAAGCATTAGTGCATACACAAAACTAAGGAGGTTGGGAAGCAGGTGGTATGTTCAAATTATATGTTCTAGCATAGAGTTTGTCAAATGGATTGACAAACTCCCTGGCCCTGGATGGCCTGGAGACTGTCTGTCTCTCCCACATTATCTCATGTCATTCTTATATTGTCTCTCTTAGCTCCAGCTACATCAATTTTATCCACTAGGTAAAAGGCCCCAAGCCTGTCCCTCGTGTAGAGCCTTGCACAGGTCATACCCTCTGCCTAGAACACTCTTTCCTATCTTGTTTCAAACCAAGATAAAAACCATTGCCATCAAGTCAATTCTGACTCATGGTGACCCCAATGTGTTACAGAGTAGAACTGCCTATAGAGTTTCCAAGATTGTAAATCTTTATTGAAGCAGACTGCCACATCATTCCTCTGCAGAGCAACTGTAGGGTTTAAACCACTGATCTTTTGGTTAGCAGTCTAGTGTCTAACTTTTCCACCAGTCTCCTTCCTATCTTCTCAGGACCGGCTTTTTGCTCTTTCAGGCCCCAAATCAAATTCCTCCTCCTTAGACAGGTTCCCCACCCCAATCAGTGTTCTTTATCATTTTACTCTATTGTTTCCCTCCAAAGCTCTTTCCCCTTCTGTGACTGTCCTGTTTTTCTATTTGTTTACTTGATTATTGTCCTTCTTCTAAAATTTCATGAAAGCCCCACTGACTTCCACCTCACCATGGGCCTGGGTTTGGTATGCATTTTCACAGCAAACTTTGAATAAAGCAACTGGACATCATATTTGCACAGTTGGATGGGACTTGGACCTTGTCCAGTGTAACCGCTTCACTGTTCCAATGGAGAATCTTAAGGGGAAGGACATGCTCAAATTCTCACTATAAGTTGGGGCTACAACAAAGACCTTTTGATTTCTCTCTGCAATTCAGTTATGCTCTTTAGTATTCCACACAGTTTCTAAGGCATGGTCTTGAACTTCATTATATACTTTTATCACTGGGTAACTGGATGGAGATGATAAAAATGCAAATTTCCAGAGATTCAGATTCACAAAATCTGGGATGGAATCTGGAAGCCAGTATTTATGACAAGTATACCCAGAACACTGAAATTAAAGGTGTTCCCTGGACATTTGAGAAACTCTGGTTTAAAGGGATTTTTTACCTCAATGTATTAACCTTATTTTACAGAAGTACAAACTGAGACTCAAAAAGATGAGATGATCATACAGCAATCTAATTGCACAGCCAGGACTAAAACCTGGTGAGAGTTTCCAAAATGAAAATGATATTAAATACTAGAGTCACAATGGGAATGTACATTATTATTATTTTTTTTTTTTTAAATCCTGATTAAGTAAAAAATGAAAATCTCAATTTGGTGCTCCCTTTAAGACTTCACTACAAATTATTAATCTCCATACCCCACCTCTTCCTTTCTATCTTAAATGAAAGAAAGTTTTAGGTTCAGAATTCTCTGTAGGCAATGATACCAGACTAGAATATAATGACATAACTTTCTTATCATTATCTGTATTTTTATAATTTCCATGTATTTTTGGCAAGTGATACTGGTTTTTCTGTTTATAATAGTTGAAATATTGTTTCATTTAAAATAAATTTATTTGTTAATATGGTGGCATAGTGCCTAAGGCATTTGACTTCTAACCAGAAGGCTGGTGGTTCAATCCCACCAACAACTCCTCGGAAGGCAGATGGGGCAATCTACTTCTGTAGTGATACCGCCTCGGAAACCCGAGGAGAGGTCACTATGAGTCGGGTCCAACTCGATGGCACAAAAAACAACAACATGTATTTGAAGAAAAGAGGACATAAATGTACAAGTACAATAATAAAAGGCATGATGAGAATATGCCTTTATTATTGTTATAAGTTATGAGAATAACTTTGGGAAACAATGATCTAATCAAACCGCATGAGAGAATAACTAATTTGCTTGAGCCTCAGAAATTATTCAGTGACACAGTCAGTATTCAAAGCTAGGTAGTTTTACTCCAAGGGAGATGTTTGACATATTATAATTTAAGAACAGAACTAGGACTAGGTTTCATGAGGAAGGTTTTCATTATGTTTACCTCTGTTGGGATTAAAATATTTTAGCACAGTTCACATGGTTGGATAGAGCTTAATTGAAGGGAAAATAATCATAAATAATCCAGGAGAAACATGACAAATTGTGAAGAAGAGGATCATATTAAAAATCATATCCACAGACCTACAGTTTGTGGCTCCTAATTGCTCAGAGGAATAGAAAATGACCTTAAAATTAATTGGTGGAAAACTACTTTAAGGAAAGGAATGGAGACATGACATGCTAATGCAAGTGTCACACAAAAAGAATTAGTGAGTGGTATTTCTCAAGGTTTGTGATGAGACTCATAATCTGAATGTTCAAGTAGACTTTCAGTTCAAGTGGAACAAACAACAAACCTCCCAGATTTTGGGATACCTCACAAAGGGATCTCTAGCCATTCAGTTGTGTGTGTGTTTTGTGAGTAGCATCCTTATATCATGGGATGATCCTGCAGGTAAGGCCAGACTTGAGGTTAGCAGGGGAGGGATGAACCATCAGTGGCTGGGAGAGTAGATACATAAAAAAGACACTACCCTTTAACAACCTTGTTCACTCCTCTCATTGTCTTTGTTTTCACACCACTTCCTTTAACATCTTTTATCATAGTCTTAACAATATATCACCATAAAAGTCATGGGATGTACATTTTCAATGTGAGAACTTCATGGTATGCATTTATATCTCAATAAAACTTAAAAATATTACAGGAATGGGGCCACTTCTGGATATTGTGCTCAAGGGAGGATTATGCCCCTGCTTACCACCATTTATGAGTCTTTTGGGAGAATCAACTTGCCCTTGACTTTTCATTCTAGTCAATACTTTGATCATCCCACCATGATTGAGTCTATCTCATCAGTTGCCCTCCAATATCTACTGTCCTTGTCCTCAGCCATCATGGAGGGTGATGATCAGATCACACGAATGTCTTAGGATTCCCAGATCCTGGTGAAGCTTCTCCTCACGACCATTGTATTGTCTCCCTGTTTCTTCTCCCCTCTGTGCCTCCCTTTTCTCAGGCAACAGGGAGTTGCCCCTTTCATCAAATCACAGGGCTGGTGAGAACAAAAGAAACTGGCTAAGGTTGGATTAAACAAGCTTCAGTTTTCCTGTGGTTATTTAAAAAACAAAAAACTAGCCTTCTCATCTTTTGATTGATTTATATCACCTGCAGATAAAAAGGCTGGGAGCACAGCTGGTTGGTAGCACCTGCACCTCCATCCATACCTCCAACTTGCAACACCACTGGATGAATGTGCATTTGCTTGCAGCAGCCTTTATCTGTCTTCAAGCCACTGGAGTCTCCAGTTCTGACACCAGGGTCCTTGAGCTATTAGGAAGTGCCCTATAGACATGAATACAGAGGCAGACTGCTATGGACCTAAAACACAATGCAATTTATTTCTGTGAATCACCTTTCACACTAAAGACATCGTAGATAATGTCTCCTAGCAGCAGCACAGAGGGACCCAGGCACTAAGAAACAGCAAGGGTTGCACAATAAGCTTGACTAGGACACTGAGGAGGTGGGCAGGAGAGGGAGAGCCAGGGGGATGTAGAGAATGAACAGTACCCTTTCCAGCCAGGCTCCACAGGGTCCTTTGCAAGCTAGAGCTGCAGGGGAGAAATCATTAGTTTTCCACAGAGCCTTGATGCAGGGCCTGGTCTCTGAGCTGCTGCAGAATTCCAGTGCTTGAGTCTGCTTTGCAAAGCTAGTTTCTATACTTGTCTTATGTGTTAGGAGCCAGGGGAGAAGACTCTTTTCTCATGCAGCTTATGATTTACTGACACATACTGTGTGGATCTGAAAGGGGATAGCAGGTATCTTTGGAAGGTTAGGAGATTATTTAGTTGACAATAGGTCTCAATGCTATAATTTTGTCACCATGTCATGCCCACCCATCATGTCTATGGAAGCTCTTTCTCTGAATTTATCGGTATTAACATTCTCATATTACACCTGAGGAAACTGGGGCCCAGAGAGAATATATAACTTGCCAATGGTATGTCTGTTGTACAATTAGCATTAAAACCCAGACAGTCTGATCTCAGGGTCCTTGATTTTTAAACACAAAGGTAACATGTCTCAATAAAGGCAGTGGAAATAACCATGGAGAAGAAAGAAATAACCAGAAATGTTAAAGGTGTAAAGCATAAGCTTGCTACTCTTTCTCTGCAACCTCAAGTTAGAAAAGAAGTTACTAGGAGAAATGGAATGAGGCAAAATCTCTCTAAAAGGAATATGAGTATGAAAGTTTTGTTTTTTCTCCAATATCATGTTGGTTAAAATTTTACTCATCCCAGAGCATTTCAACAGCTATTTCCAAAGAAACAGAATACAAATTAATGGATTCTAGTCAGTGAACTTTGCTCAGGTGTCCATTATGTGAAATGCAGGGCACTTAGATTCCTGAGCTGGGAAAGGAAGTGAGGAGGGAGGAGGAAAAGGGAGATGAGAGGAAGGAGAAGATGGACAGGTGAGCATGATAAGGTGAAAAGGCCAGTTATAAGGTCCTGTCAGTACACCTTAGTATGGCTATTATAGTATGAATAGTATGGCTATTGAGAGGGCAGTAGCTTAGAGTAAGACTGCGGATGTAAATGTTCCAGAACTTGGTGATGGATCAAAGCCATGAAGGAAGGGAAAATGTAGAGTCAGAAGTGATTTCCTGGTTGCTTTCTGGGTGACTCAGTTGATGGTGGCACCATCACTATGACAAGGAATATATCAGGATGGCCATGAGTCAAGTTCATCTGGATAACAACTAGTTTGTTTTATTTTCATTTATTTATTTTTTTGTACTGGGAATATGTAACTTGAGACCAAGAAATATAGGCTTCTCACTCTCACATTACTCACCTCTCCAACACATGTATTAAAGCCAATTGAATCATTTATACTTCTGTCTGCTACTTATTATCTCAGTTGGCTAGAGAATGATGTTCATAAATCCAAAGTGACAGGTTTCAACTCTGCATATGTGGAATTAAGCTTTGATCTATCCAATAGACACAGGTCATAGATTTGATCACTTCAGATCATCTCTCCAATGTGTTAACCAAAACCAAAACTAAACCCACTGTCATCCAGTCGATTCTGAATCATACCGACCATATTAGGTTTCCAAGGCTGTAAATCTTTACAGAAATAGAATGACTCATCTTCTTCTCATGGAGAAGCTGGTAGGTTTGAACTGCTAACCTTCTAGTTAGGAGCCAAATGTCTTAAGCACTACTCTATCACCTAATGTGTTAACAGATCACTCCAATTCCCAGACATGCAATTGAATGAACAATGGTGGTAGATGGTGAGTTTGTAGCATTACTTTGAACATATGTCCATTACTTTAAAGTTACTGGGCACTTTCACATCTGCCCACTCAACTGATCATAACAACTCAATGCAATGGCCTATGACTCCTCTAGAATATTCAATTTATGTGCCACCCTCAAGCCAGTAGAGATCTTGATACACACAACCAAGATGGATATATGGACCCAGTGGAGAAATTTCTTAGTTCATACAGAATCTACCCTCAGCTTAGCCAAAAAAAGTTTCTTGAAGTTTTATTTCTAAGTATAAAACATTTTGAAATCTTTTTCTAATTGTGAAACTATGTTATAATGTTGATTGTACTTTTTAAAATATACCTTTTTAACATGTTTGTTAATATACCCCTGCTCCTGAAGACACTGACATGTATCCCTTTGGGGGTCAGACTCTTCTTTGATGCCTTTCAAAGAACGGTCTGGTGCTTTAGGATGGAGAGTTGCAATCCTGTTTCATAGTGCCCAAGTGAGTACATGACTTGCAGAGGGTCACAGCTAGTGGTGATTATCCTGAGGCTCAGGCCACGATCTTTTCCTCGTAGTCAAGTGCTTACTCCCCAACCTGACTCTGCTATTCTGTGAGCAACTGATAATACATTACCATCTGTATATGTACCAGTTACATTTCCAGGTGAGAAATCTTTATTCATACCATAACTGAAGGAATTTATCAATTGAAACTGAACATGCAAGAGTTTTCAAATTGTGATTATCAAGGTTTACTGAAGCGTTTACTACTTTAGTTGAACATTTTGCTTTCCTCAGACATTTTTTTCAGCTTGAATTTCTAGGGACTTTTTTTATTTCTAGTATCTGGCAATAGATTGAGGCTATTTCACAACTCCTTCTCCCCAGAGGGACATTTATCAGTCCGGCTTTCAGCTACACTTTCACTTGGCATCAAATACTGAAGTGAAGTAATTCAACTGTTCACCAAGACAAGCCATCCTGCTAATTGCACCCCTTGGAATTTAGGCTTCAGAGAAAACTTAGGAAAGAAGGCACAGAGAAAAAGGATGATTTTATTCTCTAAACTTACCCTGGAACAGAATAAACAATATTTCTGGGTTAGGAGACTTTTCCAAGCAGTGTGAACAAGCACCAGGCCAGCACTGAGGCATTCAGGGGACCCATCATCATAATCCTAGTGGAAGCACTGTGGCCTGATGGTGGAGGGTCTCTAGAGTTTTCAGCCCCAAAACTGAATTTGACAGACCTGGATTCCATGCCTAGCTCAGTAGTCCTTTAGATGGATGCTTTTGGGAAGTTCTTCTACTCTGAGCCTCAGATAAGCTCCCCACTTTTAAATGGACATTATAACAGTATAGACCTTAGAGGACTGTTGTGACCCTTAAATGAAATTAAGCATAAATGTGTTTAGCATATTATCTGGAACTCATGTGATGTTTCTTATGCTTGTCATAACCTTCTATCCAAATATCTCTGTCTTCCTTCTTTTTAGCCTTTGCATATGCCATTTTCTCTACTTAGAAGAGCCTTTTCCATCACTATTACCAAGAGTAAAAATTCAACTACTTTTCAAGAATCAGCTCAAATGTTCTCTTTCCCACATAGTCTTCCTTGATACCCCCGAAGTGATGAGTCCTTTGATCATTAATTGGTATTTCTCTGTAACTTTCTCATATCATGTGTTATTTTGTTATTTGGCTCAGCATTTCAGCTACTCAGGCTACTTGAGGGTAGGTGCCACTGCCATATGCTATTGGTGCATTCCCATAGAGCTCTTCACTTTGCCAACTGTCACACTCATCACACCTTGTTGTCATTTATTATCTGTCTTCCCAACAGAGATCTGAGCTGTGTCTTTCTTATTCACACTGTATCCCCAGTACCTAGTACATGGCAGACATCCAATGAACCCAGTGAACCATGGACCCAATGAACCCATTAGTCAAATGAATGACTGGATCAATCAAAGAAAGTTTCTATAAATTATCTTTAGATTTCCTACAGTGCTTAACATACAATAGGTCATCAATTTTAGTATGGGGGGATTCTCAAATTCAAATGGCTTTAGGGGCCATATATAGATTAACAACTTGAGTGGAAATTATGTGATATGAAAAACTAAGGATAGAAGTTAACTGAGGAGTGCTTTCCTCTTCTAAAATAATTCACA
>NW_006921747.1:7280199-7290280 GCF_000298275.1 Orycteropus afer afer
TTAAGGCAGTGCTTTCCATGCAAACACATGTCCATGGGCCAAAAATGCCTGTCATCACTTCTCTGTTTTGGTAGGTAAATTTGTATGTCAACTTGGCTGGGCCTGGTTGAGTGGTTGGGCAGCTGGCGGTAGTTATTCACTATGATGAGACTGGCAATCAACTCCGTGGTGGGATCTACCACAAGAAGTGGAGTGGATGCCTTTGGGATGTGATCTGTTTCCTGTATATAAGGAGAAGCTTTAGGGATAGTCTCTAGCTTATGAAACACTTGGACCTTGCATGTAGCCAAGTCATTGTTCAGCAGCCTGCGGTGCTCTGCTGACCTTGGGACTTACAAATGGACTTGAATTAATGGCCTATGGTGTGGTTTGGTAACATCGGGACTGTGCCTTTTCACTTATTGACCTTGGGCTTGTTATCCTCAGTAGCCAGTAGCTGCCTGAGTGAAGAGATGCCTCTAGCTTCAGTGGGCTAGAAGCAAGAGGCAGAGCTGCAGCCCAAGGCTGAGGGGCTTTCACACAGACGTGAGAGCCTGGCACTTTGAACTTGGACTTAAAGCCTCCAAACTGTAAGAGAATAAACTCCTGTTTGTTAAGGCCATCTCATTTTTGGTATATTCTTGTCAGAGAAACACCAGGTAACCAAAACATCTGTGATCTTTCTACTATGAGCTAAGTGAGACCACCTGACCTACAATGCCTGGAAAATTGTAGCAAATAAAGGCAGTGTTCATTTTATCAAAAAGATGGAGATTGTATAGGGAGTGTATCTATATTCTTTTGGGAGCTCCTTTATGAAAGCCTCTCTACTGGTATCCATGAAAATCTCTACCTATATTCTTCCTCAAAACTTGCTTTTCTATAAATGCTCAGATGCACAAGAAGTTACAATCTCTTTCACAATATGTATCAATGGCCAATAAATAATTTTTAGATTGTCTTTTCTGATTAACTTTTAACTGAAACATACAAATTCCTTCAACCAAAGGAAGGGATAGTAACAGGGAAATTTTAGCCTAGAGTACAGGGGATATAAGAGGAAATCTTAAAAGCTAAGAAGGGTTTATGATATGTATCTCTTTAATCACATCACATACCCTTCCTTCCCCATCTCCAAATGAACTTTCATTTACTGTAGTGAGAACAGGTCAGGACCAAATGACCAACATTCTGTGAGAATCATGATGAAATAGATCAATGTGCCTGGTGGCAGGCTCCACAGAGAAAGTTGTTAAAGGTAAGAAATGTTGGACATGGATTCATTTTCTACAGTTAGATTCTCACTCAAGGCTGACATTTATTTTCTTGTTGCAGTCCCTCCAAATCTGTTCTGAGCTAATATTCAAGCTGTGATTCCAGCATGTTTAAGAACACTCAACATTAAGAAGCAGTAATCCATGTTCTCCTCCCCAATACCATCTGATAGGTGGGTCTTCAAAAATGTGGGGCCCAGCAAGCCAGGTGGACCTTCCAGGAGAAATGGATCATAAAGAAAACAGGCAGATACTCCCTCTGCCTCCAACCCACTCCATGGGAGGTGCCTGTAGGATGCATAACCCAACTATTCCTGGTAAAGAGCTAGGAAGGAACAGTAATATCTGAGATCCAACTTTACCATCACCTTTCTGTGGACAAGTCCTTTCTCCTTTTTGGGCCTTGATATGTTTACTTGTACTAAATACAATGATGGAGGAAGGTTGGATGTGACCAACTCTGGGGGCTCTTTCAGAGTTTCTGGGTAACAGAAACATTTTGTGCTCAGTTACTAACTTAACTGGAAGGTTGGGGTTTGAATCAACCTAGAGGTGCCTCAGAAGAAAGGCCTGGACGTTTATTTCCGAAAGGTCATGCTCACTGAAAACATCATGGAGCACAGCTTTGAAACACATGGTGTTACCATGAGTCAGAATTCACTTGATGGCAACTGGTTTGGCTTTTTATTATTATTTCTCTAAGGACTCATTCAGCCCTAAAACTTACAACTCAGTATTTTCTAAATAGGTTTATCCACCAGAAGATAAGTAGCAAGAAATGAAGGAACACAAACTAGGGGAATGTCAGGACTTTAGAGATACCTCAGAGGAAACCTGGAAACGTGCAACCTCATTTTAGTTTTGGGTGAAACTGTTCATCTGGTCTTTACAAAGCAATACCTTGAATATTTTGCTTTTTTAAATAAAACTGCATAATATTCTTCCACTCTCTTCTGATCATTAAAGTTTGCATTTTTTCCCTGGTTCTCAGCCATTTCTCCATCACACATACACACATACACACACACACATATGTAATACTAATTCCTGTCTCCCTAACAATGTTCCCTACCTGTGTCTCAAATGTCCTGCACACTCCTAGCCAGGTTTTGCTTTTCTTGCAAACATTGGAAACTTTCTCCAAACATTCCATCTGAATTTTTATCAGACTTATAGTCCAGAGGTCCCATTGATTGTAGCCTGCCCTAAGCTTTTATTTATTTATTTTTTGTTTGTTTGTTTAAATAGATAAATTTCTTTTTTTTTTTTTTTAATTGTGATTTGGGTGAAAATTTACAGAGCAAATTAACTTTCCATACAGCAGTTCACATACACTTTGTCTCATGACATTGATCACGATTTACCACAATGCAACAGCTCCCCTTCCACTTCCTCCTGACAGTTACCTCTTCCCTGTGTCCATCCCTCCATGCACTCCTGCCCCCTGAGCTGTCTCCCTGTGCATAAGCAGCCCTTCTTTCTCCCATGATTGTTCTCTCCAAGGAGCATATCTACCCCAGGCAAATGTTCAACTCATATGCCTGTCTTTTGTTTGGCTGGAAGCCACAGGTGTGGGTTCAATTCCAGACCTGAAGGGCAGCTAGGGGCTACAGTCTCAGTGGTTTGACCAGGATCTATCAGACCAGCAAACCTGGTCCCCCCCCCCTTTTTTTTTCTCCAAATGATTTTGAGTTTTGTTCCACATCGTTCTCCCTCTCTATCCAGGATCTCCTACATAGATCCCCTTCCAAGTGGTTAACAGTAGTAGCCGGGCACCATCTAGTTCTTCTGGTCTTAGTCGTATGTTGTTGTTGTTGTTATGTGCCGTCGAGTCGCACCCGACTCGTAGCAAACCCTCCTTGGGTTTCCGAGGCAGTATCACTATGAAAGTAGATTGCCCCATCTTCCTTCCAAGGAGTGGCTGGTGAGTTTGACCACCAACTTCTGGTTAGCAGTCAAGTGCCTTAGGCACTATGCTACCAGAGCTCTTCATAGTCGTATAGGCTGTAGATTGCATGGTGTACCAGTGGCTAGGACTAATTGTTTCCATGAATTTTTGGTTTTCTTCATTCTTCTTTGCTCTGGATGAGGAGACACACATTGTTGCATCTAGATGGCAGCTTCCAAGCTTTTAAGATCCCAGTCACTACTTGCCAAAGTAGGAGGTGGAACAATGTTTTGTGTAGTATGTTATGCCAATTGAGCTTGATGTCCCCTGCGACTATAGTCCAGAGCCCACAGGTTCAACTATTCGGTCCCTCTGGGTAGCTGGCTGTGACCAAGCAGTGACTACAATCTTGCCCCTTGTCAGCTCTACTATACACCTGAGAATTCAGATCATACAAATACACTTATAGGACCATTGTCTCCCAAGCTTTTATCTTGCTGTTGTGCTCTTAGATCTGTCCCCTGCCTGCCTTGGTAACAAACATGCCTACTAATCTCTCCCTTATTTTGCTTGCTTTATTTCAGCCACATAGATTTTCTTTCAATTCTTCAAACACTCTAGTTCTTTTCCTGCCTTAGGGTCATGCCTCCAAACTTTGGCATGACTGAGAATTTCTCTTTATAGAGCTCTGAGCTCAAATGTTATCACCTCACTCCATGACCACTCTTCCTAAATAGTTAATTCTCCTTTCACAACACATTTCATCCCACCCCTCTTTTAAAATTTTCCCTTTGTAATTAATCTCTATCTGAAGTTTTTTTTTTTTAATTGGTTGTTGTTGTCTACTTAAAATTTATCATTTTCCCAACCACTATGAAGAGATGATAGTATCAAGAGAACAGGAGGTTGTCTTAATTACCTCTCTGTTCCTAATTTCTAAAGCAGTCCTCAGCATGCCATCGGTACTCATTTAAACCTTTTAAAAATAAATGACTTAATGAATGAATGCAACCACTTGTAGGCTTATGTATTATACTCCTGGCTTGATTGTAACTTTTAGAGATCAGGACTTTATTTACGCTTGTTCTTATTGTTAGGTACCATCCAGTCATTTCTACAGAGACCCTATATGCAACAATGAAACACTGCCTGGTCCTGCACCATCTTCATAATCATTGCTATGTTGGAGGTAACTGTTGCAGTCACTATGTCAATCCATATTGCACAGGATCTTCCTCTTTTCACTGACCTTCTGTTTCACTAAGGGATATTTCTTAGTACCACATGCTCTCTCTGCTTCATATAATAAATTGCACACTTCCACCTCTCCACCATTGCATAATCAAAGTCCCATTGCCACAAGTAATACCAAGCAAGAGTATGCACATTCTGAATTAGTAATGTGATAGGTGCAACACCCATTAAACTATACGCCCGCCAATGCCCTAGATAATTATTTTCTTTTGTGATATAAAGCCATATGTTAAAGAGGTTAAAAGCAAAGACTTTAAATTCAGACCAACCTAGTTTGAATTCCAATTTCTCTACTTAGGAGTTATGTGAATTCTGGTAAATCATTTATTCTCTATGAGAATTATCTGCTTATATCAACAGCATGTGGTAAAGCACAACATCGTAATAAATAGCATGTGCTTGGTAAATATACCTTAAAATGAATTTCCTATCATTTCTCCCTCCCAGCCACATTTCAGATTTGTCACTCTCTGGACTTTCTAGTCACTATGGTGCAGTGGTTAAAGTATTTGGCTACTAATCAAAAGGTTGATGGTTTGAACCCACCAGCAATTCCATAGGAGAAAGAAAAGGCAGTCTGCTTCTGTAAAGACTTAAAGCCTTGGAAATCCTATAGGGCAGTACTATTCTGTCCTATAGGGTCACTATAAGTTTGAATCAACTCAATGGCAGTGAGTTTTGCCAGTTTCAGAAGATATAGAATAAGGGTTATCTTTGTTGATGTCAGATGGATCTTGGCTGACTGCAGAGAACACCAAAAAGATGATTATATCTGCTTTACTGACTTTGTAAAGGTGTTTGACTGTGTGGATCATAACAAATTATGGATGGCATTGCAAAGAATGAGAATTCCAGAACACTTCATTGTGCTCATGAGGAAACTGCACATAGACCAAGAGGCAGTCTTTCTAATAGAATGACATACTGTATGGTTTAAAATCAGGAAACGTGTGCATCAGGATTGTACATTTTCACCATATATATTCAACCTGTATGCTGAGTAAATAACCCAAGAAGCTGTACTGAATGAAGAAAACATGCCATCAGGATTGGAGGAAGACTTATTAACAACCTGTGATATGCAAATGACACAACCTTGCTTGCTGGAGGTAAAGAGGGCTTGGAGCACTTACTGATGAACATCAAAGCCTTCAGTATGGATTATACCTCAACATAAAGAAAAGAAAAATCTTCACAACTGGATCAATAAGCAAAACATGACAAATGGAGAGAAAAGTGAAATTGTCAAAGTTTTAATTTTACTTAGATCCACAATTAACACCCATAGAAGCAGCAGTCAAGACATCTAATGACATATTGCATTGGGAAAATCTGCTGCAAAAGATCTCTTTAGACCAGGGTTAAAGAGCAAAGATGTCACTTTGAAGATTAAGATGCACTTGAACCAAGCCATATTTTCAATCATTTCAAATGTATTTAGAACCTGGACAATGGATAAGGAAGATCAAAGAAGAATCAATACTTTGAATTATGGTGTTGGTGAAGAATATTGAATATACGTTGAATTGTTCAGAAGAGCAAACAAATCTGTCTTGGAAGAAATACAGTTGGAATGCTCTTTAAAAGTGAAGATGAGGAGACTTTGTCTTATGTACTTTGGGTATGTTAGCAGGAAGGACCAGCCCCTGAAGAAGGACATCATACTTAGTAAAGTGGAGGGTCCATGAAAAAGAAGAAGATCCTCAATGAGATGGATTGACATAGTGGCTACAACGATGGACTCTAAGGTATTAATGGTTATGAGTCTGGCCCAGAACAAGGCAGTGCTTCGTTCTGGTGTACATAGGGTCATTATGGGTCAGAACTGACTCGATGGCACCTAACAACAGCACAGCAACCGCTGCCTCTACCTGGCTATGTGGATAGTCTTCCATGAGTCAAATGGAACATATCTTCCATCAGTATCTCTCTCTTTGCTTTCATTGTGCATCCAAAGTTGTCAATTTTGTATTTTTCCAACACGTCAAATGTGTTCTTCAATCTAGAGTGAAAATAATTATGGGGACATACAGAATATTCTGTCTTCCCTTCAAGACAGGAAATCAAGTGGTTGGCCATTGGTGTGTACTTCTTATCCTTAGAAGGGCTCCATTCCCTTCCCCTTATTAACACTGAAGCCAGAGATATTTGCTTACCAAATGCAGTCCTCTTCCAACATATAATCACTGAACATCTATGAGTTTCTAGACCCTCTGGGTTCTAATGCTAGAAATAAGGTTGTGAAGAGAACAGATATGGTTCATTACTTAATTAAGCTTATTGTCTGGTTGAGAGAGACAATGGGCAAATAATTAAATCAGCAATTGTTTAATTTTCTGTGAAAAAGTATAGGGTACTCATTAATGAAGCAGCTAACCAGGAAGGGGTGAAGGCAAAGGCTTCCTAAATAAATAGCACTGAAGCAGAGTGATAAAGGATGAAGAAGAGTAAGCTGGGTGAATAGAGAAGGAGTATGCCGAAGAATGACCAAGGGCAGATCACTCTGTGAAGGCCCCGAGAAGGAAAGAAGCTTCGTAGGGATGAGGTGGGAAGAGGGCAGAGAGGTGAGGCAGGTTGGGCAAGCATCCATCATGCTTGCAGGCCATGGTTGCGGATGTTGTTCAGTGCCGTTGAGTCATTTTCAACTCATAGTAGCCCTATATGACAGAACAGAACTGCTGCATATAGTTTTCTTGACTACAGTCTTTACAGAAGCAAATTGCCAGGTCTTTTCCCTGTAGAGCAAATGAGTGTATTTAAACTACCAACCTTTCAATTGGCAGCTGAGCTGTTAACCATTTGTGCCACCAGGGCTCCTTATAGGCCATGATAAAGGGTTGGGTAGATGCAAGAGGAGGACAGTATGGGGCAGGGGGATCTAGGGATAGGAAGTGATGTAATTGGGGACTTTATCTCTTTATCTTTATTTCTATCAAAGTTCTCCTATCTCTGGTTTTACAGACAAAAAAATGTTGTTGTTTGTTGTTGTTGAGGCAGTATCAGTACGGAAGTAGATTCCCCAACCTTCCTTCCGAGGAGTGGCTGGTGAGTTTAAACCGCCAGCCTTCTGATTAGCAGTCAAGTGTCTTAGGCACTACACTATCAGAGCTCCTGACAAAAAATACAGAATCTATAAAAAGGGGAAAGGACTTTTTCTCAAAGTCATAGAGCCAGTAAGTAGCAGCATAAGGTATCAACTAAGTCTCCTATCTCCCAGTTAAGTGTTCTTCTTGATACACTATGTGTCCTCCCTCTTCTCAAAGTTCCTTTGAAGGGATGACTAAGGCCCTGGTTTGGCCAGGACAGGCAACCTTTAGCAACCTGTGTGGTGTACATGAGTTCCCTGGAAACCTCTCAGGAGCTGCATGTTTGGGCCCAGTTGGCCTCATCAAATCAGCTGCCATCAAGTTGATTCTGACTGATAGCAACCCATGTGTTTCAGCATAGAAAAAACTTTGCTTCACAGAATTTTCAATGGTGGATTTTTCAGATTTTTTTCTTCCAAGTAGTAGATCAGGTTTTTCTTCCAAGGCACTGCTGAGTGGACATAAAGCTCAAACCTTTTAGTTAGCCGCAAATGTTCAACTGTTTACACTACTATGGGACTTCAATTGGCCTTACCAAAAACAAAACAAAACAAAAAAACCACGACCATTGAGTCCATTCCAACTCATAGCAACTCTAGGACAGAGTAGAACTGTCCCATAGGGTTTTCAAGGCTATAAATCTTTATGGAAGACTGCCTCATCCTTCTCTCATGGAATGACTAGTAGGTTTAAACCACCAAACTTTTGGTTAGCAGCTGGATGCCTTAAATACTGCACCATCAGAGCTCCTTTATTAGCCTCAAGGAGATGCAAATAAATTATAATGTGACCAAGCTAAGTCATCTCATGGAGTTTGGGTGTCATACTCTAACAAGGCTCTCAGTATGTTTCCACAGGGACTAGGAAAAGAGAACCTTTCTGTGTCTTGGAGTATGGGAAAGTAAAAATTTTTGGTACTCTACTCCTGCCAGTTAAATTCAAGGCAGAAAGATGTGAACAGGATCTCAGCAAAGTCTTAGAGCGCAAACCATTTCTTTTCTCAGAGAGAGACCTAGTAGGCTCCTCCTGGGAGATCCCTTCCCTCAAGGTGAGCCCTGCTGGTTTCAACTCAAAAGGAGCTCATCCACAGGCAAAGAAGGGGGAGGAAACAGCCCTCACACCCACACACAAGCTTCCACTCTTGCACAAGCCAGCATTCCCGGCCCGTTTTCCGGACTCCTTACTTGCAAATACTCTCCCTCTAGAATATTTCTGAGAGCTTACTCTGGGTCTCAAAGACACAAATGTATCACATGTTCTTCCCTAGGAGACTGTATTACCCTTGTCTCCCTATCTCCTCTCCCCCGCTTACCTCAGCATGTGCTCTCAAGATCCATTATTTTAACAGTACACTTACAGGAGTGGTTTCCACCCTCATATTCCCATGCCTCCTTGTCTTTTTCAAGCAAACTTAGGAACAAGGTAATTTTCAAACCTCCCCCCCTTTCACAGGGTGATTCTGGCTATCAAATAGGTTTGGGGAAGCATTTTTAAAAGAACAACAGCTTATCCACCTTTAAAACATTATTATTAAAAAGAAAATGGTTCTGCTCACCAGGCAGAGTCCACCTTCCTCCTTCCTTCCCATTTAGGGAAACTGTGTGTATTGCTGAATTTCCAACCCCTTGGGAAAGCTTCCCTGTGTTGTCCAATTCCTAAGAATCTCTCTTCCTTTCAACTTTAGAAACACTTTTCTGGGCCTAGTCACAGCACCTCTTGGGCCTCAGCCACCTCATCTGTACAAGAAGTTAGACAAGTTATTATACAAACTGACCTCACAGGTGATACTTGACATAAAGAATAGAAAGAACCTCGGCCATATACGGTACCTATGTTGGCCCTTGGATAATTGGTGCCCCAAACATCTACTCTCCAGAATGACTTTTGCTTAGAGTGAATGTTGTCTCTACAGGCTTTCGTAAAGTTCCTTCTAGGTAGGACCTTCTTTTGGGGCTGCTGTGCACCCTGAAACCAAGACAAACTAGAAAGAAAGAAAGGCTTAGCTGGGTGTCTCTTGCCAACATCCTTACTTAGAATGATTTAAAATTAGTCCATGACCAGGAGAGGCAAGAGGAATATTCTGCTTGCCTAATCTTGTGGATACTCAGCAAGAAAATCCAAGCCATCTGTCTGCAGAGAAATTTGCAAACGGTTCTGTGTATGACCACCAAGATAAAGGAATGTTGTTGTCGTTGTTGTTGTTGTTATGTGCCGTTGAGTCAGACCTGACTCATAGCGACCCCTCCTTGGGTTTCAGAGACAGTATCACTATGGAAGTAGATTGCCCCATCTTCCTTCTGAGGAGTGGCTGGTGGGACGGAAATTCTTAGTTGGCTTCTTCTGCCAGTGCCTCATGTTACAGCTTCATTTCCATTTTCAATGAAGGACATGTGTCCACTTAACACCTGAGAGGGTCTATAAGAAATCAAGCTTAAAATTTCCTAGGCAAAGGTTTATATATTGGAGGACATTTTCTTTGTTGGTTACCAGGGGTGGGAGGGGAAGGGAGGGAATGCTGTTAGATAGATAGAGATAAATATTGATTTGGGTGAAGAGAAGGGCAATGTACCAAATGTGAGTGACCAATATGGCAGCATTGA
>NW_006921747.1:7291409-7293086 GCF_000298275.1 Orycteropus afer afer
AAAGAAAAAAAAAAATTTCCTAGGCATCAGAGTGTATAGACACAGCTGGAGGTCAGGGTAGAGGGAGGTCATACATTAGGTAGAAATAACAAGCAGCACTTTGAAATGGAAGAGACCTGGTCTCCGTTCTCAGCTTTGTCACTGATTTGCTGTGTGATTCCTGGAAAGTCAATCTCCCTCTTTGGCCCTCAGTTTCCCCAGCTAAATGATGAAGGGGTTAAATAAGATCAGATGTGACATGAAGCTAGCTGTATTTTATTCAGCTGGCAAATATTTCAAAAAAATGTAAATTACATAGGAATATTAAAACGGTTAAATGCTTTCAAATAGAAATTCAAGTTTTCAATTATCTTTGAATAAGTAGAGGTTAGGCATTTGCACATAGCTCTGGTAGCATAGTGCCTAAGGCACTTGACTCCTAACCAGAAGGCTGGCAGTTCAAACCCACCAGCTACTCCTCAGAAGGAAGATTGGGCAATCTACTTCTGTAGTGATACCACCTCAGAAATCCAAGGAGGGGTCGATATGATCGGGTCCGACTCGGTGGCAAATAACAACAGGCATTTGTACATGGCCAAAAGAGGTTGGAAGCAAATCATGGCTGCCCTTGTTCACGTGGGACCTGTGCTCTTCAGTTCCCACAGTTCCCACAGTCAATCCCAGGTCTCCCCAACATTGAGGCTGTCATGTATGTCCCAACATTGAGGCTGTCATGTATGTCTGCCATTTATCATTACTCCTTTTTTTTTTTTTTTTTTTTTTATGCCTTCCAGGTTCACTTGGTCACATTGTCAGCCCAATTCCTGAGGATATTTTGACTTGGGACTCCTGACTGATGGATCGTGGTGTTTCTTGTTTTGGAAACAGATAGTGGAGCCAATGCCTACAGTCAAACACCAGTGCTATAACCTGATTAGTTATGTGACCTTGAACCAGCTCTTTAACTTCATCTATCTAATGAAGAGAAAACAGTCCCCACTGCACAGATATGTGGTAAGGATGAAGTCAGATGATTTTTAAGAACACTTAACCCAGAGTCTGGAAGATTCTAATAAGGATTTAATAAATGTTAACTATAGTGTTAGTAAGGAGCTCCAGTGACCGAGTGCCTAAGGCATTTGAATGCTAACCAGAAGGCTGGTTTTTCAAACCCACCAGCCACTCTGTGGAAGGAAGACTCGTTGATCTACTTCTGTAAAGATTTACCACCTTGAAAATCCAAAGGGGGTTGCTATGAGTCGGAATTGACTTGATGGCAGTGAGTTTGGTTTGTACTGTTAGTACTATCATCAAATTTCAAAATCATTATGACACAAGTTTTTTACAAATCTAGGCTCAACAGGTCCAATGTATATCCAATGATTCAAACCCCACTACTCAACTTTTCTCTTTGAAAGATTTCACATAATGTTGTCTGAGATAATCTTATGGAACCCTTCCAGCTCCAAAGATCTTTGATTCTGTCACCTGAGGTCTTGAGATAAATGCATGGAGGGGCCAGGCAAGCTTCATAAATGCCTGTGGTTGGCTAGATGGAATGGGCCCAATGCAAACAGGAGTATGTGCATCCTAAACATAGTCACATTTAATCCCTTTTATAGCAGTGGCATTCATCATCACAAAGGATGTTTCAAGATCTGTCCTGAAGTACAATGCTGTCAGTGATAGGATAATATC
>NW_006921747.1:7296356-7304423 GCF_000298275.1 Orycteropus afer afer
CTGCCTCGGAAACCCAAGGAGGGGTGGCTATGAGTCAGGTCCGACTCTATGGCACATAACAACAACAGCAACACCATACCTAATATATGTAAGAGAGCCTTAAAGACAATCAGAGAGTAACATCCCTACAAACTTTGCAAAAAAAAAAACAAAAAAACTGATTATAGAAATAAAATCTCTAATCACCTAATTTTTTCTAGATAGCATTTCAAAGTATGGACATCTAATCTAGACCCTGTCATTCACTCACAATATGACACCAGACAAGTCAGAATTGCACTCATCATGACTGGGAAATAGGGATAATAATAGTGCTTCCCTAAAGAATTGTTAAATGAGATAATATACTTCTAGTACCTGGCATATATTAACTGTTCAATAAATGGAAATATTACAATAGTTGTGATTGTAATTACTACTACTACTTCTATCACAAAATACTATAACTAATCCTATCATACATTCCCACCAATTTATCTTCCATCTTTTGTCTGCATACATCTAGTAACTGGGAGCTCAGTACCTTGTGAGACAGATCATCCTTTTGCTGAATACAAGAAATTTCCTTATGTAATGTGAAATAAGTATCTGTGCTCTGCAACATCTTTAAGTCACCCCTTCTAGTCACCAGCCTGTCCTGAGAATCTTCTGTGTGCCCAGATCTGAGTAAGGTTTAGTTGGAGAGATGTAAAAAGAAAAATTAATAGTCCTAGCCTTAAACAAAGAGCTCTGGTGGCATAGTGCCTAAGGCATTTGACTGCTAACCAGAAGGCTGGCTGTTCAAACCCACCAGCCACTCCTCAGAAGGAAGGTTGGGCAATCTATTCTGTAGTGATATGGCCTTGGAAACCCAAGGAGGGTTCGCTATGAATCGGATCCAACTCGAGGGCAGTGAGTTTGTTTTTGTTTTTATTTTTATTTTTTTGGTTTAGCCTTGAACAGCCTCAGGGTTGGACTTTAGAGAGACACAATGAGCACACAGGAAGCAGCTGCTGCCTTGATTGGCTGGGCTCCAGAGGATTCCTCAAAGAGCCAGATGCCTAAACAGAACCACAGCCTAAGAGCCCATGCATGATTTATCTCCTGCTGATGTTCCAAACTCCTCTCCTGGCATGCTCTGTCTCAGGCTTACCAACCTTCCACCTATTTGAGCTTCCTTTCTAGTTCCTGAAACTTCCCAACTTGGACCTACCAAAGACTCTTTGTCCTGGAGATCTCCTCTGCCCAATTCTTCCCCAATATTACCATAGGACTAGCTATAGGAGATGGGGCAATCTACTTCCGTAGTGATACTGCCTTGGAAACCCAAGGAGGGGTCACTATGAGTCGGGTCCGACTAGACGGCACATAACAACAACAACAAGCTATTACTTACTATTTCCATCTCAGCTCAGGTATCGCCTCCTCTGCCAGGCTGTCTATGACTAAAAGACTTGTCCTTCTCCAGCCTAGCAACTCTGTCATATCACCTAGTTTTATTTTCTTGGCCCTTGCTATTATGTGAAATTATTTCCATATTTATCTGTTGACATGCTTATTTTTTGGTCTCAGCTTGATTAACCCACTGCTGTCAAGTAGGATCTGACTCATAGAGACCCCTCCTTGGATTTCTGAGGTGGTATCACTATGGAAATAGATTGCCCAACCTTCCTTCTGAGGAGTGGCTGGCGGGTTTGAACTCCCAGCCTTCTGGTTAGCAGTTAAATGCCTTAGGCACTATGCCACCAGAGCTCCCTAAGAGCAGGAATTATGTCTGTCTTATCATCATTGCATCCTCTGTTCCTAGCATGATCGATACCTGGCACATCCTGGGTGCTCAAGAAATATTTGCTGCATATTTGTTGAAAGGTATAAAAGGTGGAAGACTAAACTCCTACCAAGCCCAGATGCATACTCCCGTCTCTACTCTCCATGCACAGAGCCTTCATGGTCCAGGAGATGGCTTCTCATCAGAGAGGTCATCCCTCTGGGGCACAGGAGACAGAGCAACACTGTCTGAATGTAAACTCTACCCAGGCCCCACTGCCAAGTGAATTTTTTTTTATTCCATGCAACACCTGGAAGCCAAATAGATTGCAACAGCACAGCGGAAATTGTCCTTCACCCAGTAATGAATTAGTTGTTAACAGAGGTAGCAACATTCACAATCCCATTTGCGATCTAGAGGGTTCACAGCTGCTTCTCATTTTCATAATGCAAGGGAGGGGAAACAAAGAAAAAACAAATCCATGCAGGGCAGGGCTTCCAACCTGTTCATTCCAGTTTGACCCCCTGTTGATAATTTGCTTTCCTACCTCAGACATACTGAATTAGAATCTACATTTTAACAAGATACCCAGGTGATTATTATAAACCCACAGAACCAGAACCTGGAGATCTTGTTAAAATGGAGATTCCAATTCAGTATACCTGAGGTGGGAGCTCTGGTAGCATAGTGCCTAAGGCATTTGACTGCTAACTAGTAAGGCTGGTAGTTCAAACCTCCCAGCCCCTCCTCGGAAGAAGGATTGGGCAATCTACTTCTGTAGTGATGCCACCTCGGAAACCCAAGGAGGGGTCACTTTGAGGCGAAGCTGGCTCTGTGGTAGTGAATTTGGTTTTTGGTTTATATGTGAGGTAGAAATGCAGATTCTCAGCAGGGTGTCTAACTAGAATGAACCTATTTAAAGCTCTGGTGCAGGGCAGGAAAACAAGATGGAGGTAGCCAAGGCCATAGAGTGTTAGGTTCCGTTGCAGTCTGCTTAAAGTTTACAGAGCAAACTGTGGTATGGCAAAGAAAGCATTTCTTTTCTATCCATGGAGCTATTTAAAGTTCATCAAATATTTTTTTAACATCTATCACAAACCATTATCACTTAGTGGTTAAAAGCAAGTGAGTTAAAGAGAGCTGGGTTCCAACCTTGACTCTACTATTATTAGCTGTGTGACCTTAAGCAACTACTTAACTTCTCTGTGCCCAAATTTTCCACCTATAAGAAGGTGAAGGTCTGCTGTGAGAAAGGGCTGATAGATCATAAAAGCTTAGCACAGTACAAGTACTCATACAATTAGGATTGATGCCGTGGCTGGGCTAATTGGTACTATTAGCAACAGCAACATTTGAGCTTCACAACATCCCCGTGAAGTAGGCAGAGCAGAGGTTATAATCCATTTCAAAAATGAAGGAAGAGAGAAATGAGGATCAGAGATAGGAAGGATGTTGTCCAAAGTTAGCCAGTTGTTGTTGTTGTTGTTATGTGCCGTCGAGTCGGCCCCGACTCATAGCGACCCCTCCTTGGGTTTCCGAGGCAGTATCACTACGGAAGTAGGATTGCCCAACCTTCCTTCCGAGGAGTGGCTGGTGGGTTTGAACCGCCAGCCGTCTGGTTAGCAGGCAAGTGTCTTAGCCACTATGCTACCAGAGCTCCCATTGTATGAATTCCCAGGAAGCTGCTATTTTCACCCAAATATCAACTCCCAGCAAAGTAGGAGGTTCCAGAGTTCAAATCCACTTTATCCAAAGTCTCAAGATATACACTGAGCCTGAAGGCAGGCTCAATGTACAAATAATCCCTCAGGGTTTATGGACATTTGCAAGTGGATCTTTGGGACTGGAGCCTGTCCTTCTGCTCATCTCTTCAACTAGACTGTTTTGGTCCCCTCACTCATTCCCCTGCTGACTTTTAGGGTCTTGGTATTCTTAGGAGGTGTTCCTCACATGCTCAGCTTGTTTCAGCATTTCTGATCATCATCATGAGTACCCTGATGTGATCAGTCAATTTGTATTCTCCTAGGTTATTTCTGTTTTAAATTTCAATTTTCCTTCAGAGACAGTCATTTGAGACAAGACTAAGCAACTAGGTGAGATGCCTTGGATTGACAGGTGCCCTTTCCAGAGACCTGAGCACAGAGGTGATGATGAGTCGTGGGCTAAAGATCTGAACTTGGGCTAAGGTCCCTTAGGGTGGTCTTCTAGTAGCTCTGCTATGAAATATGTTCATTTATTAGCTTCAAGCCCTGCCCTTCTGGTACTTCTCTGAGAACTTATATTCTGGTGAGATGTTCCCCAAGGGACAACCCTGAAAGACAATGCAAGACAGCAATTCACCCACTGGACTGCAAGCACAGATGCCTGTTATTGTGAAGCACAAATGACTGGAATAAAGACGTCTCAGTTGAAATAAACAACGGGTTCTCATTAACACAGAATAGGCGAACATGACCCTAATGAGAAAATCTGTTGTAATTGTTTCTGTTTGCAGACAATAGCCCATACTTCATTGTTCCAGTCAGGACACTACTAATCAAGTTCTTGAGGTAGGGGAGACTTATTCATTCTTCGCAGGTCTACTCCAAGTGGAGGAAGGGTAACTCAAATTGAGTAGGGGTAGTGGGCCTGGATAGATGTCTGCTCATTAAGAAACTGGGCCAGGGGCAAGTGAGACAAGACCTGAAGATGGATGGGATGTGAGGGAGAGAGAAAGAGGTAGATAGGAGGATGCCTTATTTTCTGGATAGATGTGGAGCCATTACTATGATAGGAAATATTGGATGAGGGCCAGGTTTGACAAATTGCCAGAAAAACTAGCCAACTGCCAGGAGCCACAGAGATGAATTGCTGCTGAAAAGAGAAGGAAACATTTAGTTCAGTAGTCTCTGGGTCAACAGCATCAGCTTCACTTGGGGACTTGTGGGAAATGCAGAATCTCATGCCACCTCCCCCCCCACACACACATGACTTACTGAATCAGAAGCTCTGTGGGCAAGACCCAACACTCTGTATTAATAAGCTCTTCAGGTCATTTTGATGCACATAAAAGTTTGGGAACCATTAGATTAGCACTCTGGTAGTATACTGCCTAAGGCACTTGACTGCTACCCAGAAGGCTGGTGGTTCAAATCCACCAGCCACTCCTTGGAAGGAAGGTTGGGCAATATACTTCCGTAGTGATACTGCCTCAGAAACCCAAGGAGGGGTCGCTATGAGTCGGGTCCGACTTGAGGGCACATAACAACAACACTAATAGTTCAGCACTCTGAGCTTCTGCTCCCAGAAGTGAGGATTAGTATCACAGGAATGTGGGGTTGCAAATATTCTGAAACTGGGAAGGAATAAGGCACTGATTTAATTATTTTGTGACCTATGAGACATATAGTGCCAACTACATTTTCTGCCTCTGGGATTTAGTGGGAAGTGGGTGTCCCACTTTTAGTGCATGCTGCCATCTGGTGGGGGCCTATATAGCTGTGTGAATGTGAAGAAATGGGCATCATCCCCCCAATCCCAGCACCAGAGACCCCTTGGTATATATGTGTCCCACTAATTTTATAAATCCATATTACTACAAATTTTTTTTTCATTTCATTCAAAATGCCTTCTATTACTGACAACCCATAGTTTCAACAAAAACTTCAAAGCAACAAGTAACTTAGCCTTGAAAAGTTAAAGTTTGAAGAGCTTCCACATCATCGAGTCACCATTTACACATTAAGGGGTACAGGAAATTATTGAAAAGAAGAAAACAACCTGAGCATCTACCAAGTGCTATTCTCTATATTTGTTGCTATTGGCTGCTGAATGAAATGCTTATTGGCTGATTTTTTGGGAAGTAGATCACTAAGCCTTTGTTCCAAAGTACCAGAGTGAACTTGAACCTCAGACCTATTGATTATCAGCCAAGCATATTAGTTGTGCCACACAGGGACCCCATATCTACATTGTTATTGTTGTCAGCTGCTGTCAAGTTGGGCCTAACCTATGACAACCCCAACCCATGTCAATCTCATGTACAATGGCATTTGATCATTGAGATCCATAGGTTCATTGACTGATATTGCATATCAGTCAATGATATTCAGAAATAGATAATCAAACTATTCTTTTTACTCCATCTTAGTATGGAAGCTCTGCTGAATGTTGTTCAACATGGAAGGCAAGAATTCTACCACTGAACCACCATTGCCCCTAGTCTCTATCTATATCTAGTTCCTTCCATATATTAGTTCACTTAATCACTCCATCAGCCTGTGGGGTAGTAGTATTATCTTCCTCTTTCCTTTTTGGAGATGGGGAACTTAAGGCTCATAAAGTTTAGCACAGGGCCACTAAGCTGCTAAGTGGCTGAGCCCAGAGGAAATGCTAGTTCTGTTTGAGCCCAAAGCTGCAGCCCTTTCTGTTTCACTGATCTGTCCATATATTCAATCTTTCTGCATTTCAGTGTGTTCCTCAGCAAATAAGATCTTCTTCCTTCTGTGATTGCTGAAAGAATTAATAATGTATGTGAAATGTCCTTTAACATGCTAAATACATCGAGGATACATGAACACAAACTAATGCATGATGTATTAGCAACATTCCTGCTAGAGGACTTTGTTGAGTTTCCTTATATTGGAATTCTGTAGGTGAGAAAAAAATAAAGATATTTTAGAGATTGGTATAAGGTGTTAATTTTTCATGTTTCCATTTTAGGATACTTAAAGACAAAAGAAAACATTATGCTATCTACCATACCACGTTTCACAATAGAAAAGGCATATGAACAACCAAAAAGGAAAGTACATGATCTTAGAAAAAAGAGTCCCCATAATGTAAACATTTTGCTTCCCTATATTGACCCTTTGTTGTTGTTGGTATTTGCCGTCGAGTTGCCCCCGACTCATAGTGACCCCTCCTTGGGTTTCCGAGGCAGTATCACTACGGAAGTAGGATTGCCCAACCCTCCTTCCAAGGAGCAGCTGGTGGGTTTGAACCGCCAGCCTTCTGGTTAGCAGTCAAGTGCCTTAGGCACTATGCTACCAGAGCTCTCCTGTTGTTGTTATTTGCCATCGAGTCGGCCCCGACTCATAGCGACCCCTCCTTGGGTTTCCAAGGCAGTATCTCTACGGAAGTAGGAATGCCCAACCTTCCTTCCGAGGAGTGGCTGGTGGGTTTGAACCGCCAGCCTTCTGGTTAGCAGTCAAGTGCCTTAGGCGCTATGCTACCAGAGCTCCTCCTAGTGACTCCTAAACATGCTAAGCATGAGCTCACTGCGGGGGCACAGTGCATGAAGAAGTTTTCCCAATCCTGTCTACTTTTGGGGAGCACTTAGAATGCATTTTGCAAGAACAAGTTAACTGCCATCTTAGTGAGACTTTGCATCCTTCAGTGAAGTAATCAGAGCAGGAATTATTATCCCTATGATACACATAAAGAAAAGAGGTCTACTAGCAAGGCTGGAAGCCAAGGCTCAAACCCAAGTCCATTGGATCAAACCCAGTGATCTTTGTTTTTTTTTTTTTTTTTTTTTTCTGGTAGCATAGTGCCTAAGGCACTTGACTGCTAACCAGAAGGCTGGCGGTTCAAACCCACCAGCTGCTCCTCGGAAGGAAGGTTGGGCAATCCTACTTCCGTAGTGATACTGCCTCGGAAACCCAAGGAGGGGTCGCTATGAGTCGGGGCCGACTCGACGGCAAATAACAACAACAACAACATTGTGATTTGGGTGAATGTTTACAGAGCAAATTCATTTTACAGAGCAAATTCATTTTCCAAACAACAGTTCATACACATTTTGTTTCATGACATTGATTGCAATTTCCATAATGTAATAGCTCTCTTCCCACTTTCTCCCAGTAGTTACCTTCTTCCTGTGTCCTTCTGTCTTATGCATTCCTGCCTTCTGAGCTACCTGCCTGTGCACACCCTCCCCTTCTGATCTCCCATGGTTGATTGTTCTAAGAAGTGCACCTTCATGGCATAAATATTCACCTTATATGCCTGTCTATTGCTTGGCTGGAAGCCATGAGAGTGAGCTCAATTCCAGTCCTGAAGGATGACTAGGGGTCATAGTCTTGGGTGTTAACCCAGTGATCTTTTTCAGGATATGACCATAGCTGTCTCTAATTTCCACCAGCCTGGCTTTGTTTTATAGAGTGAGTGACTACTGCTAAGTAGCTAATAGAAAAGTTGGCCTCCATCCTGACTGTTACACACTGTGATCACAGCTAACAAAGTTTCATCAATCAAAGTGCAGTTGTATACTAAAGAGACTCTTCAATTTACTGAGCAGAGTGTTTTTAAACCAAGACCAGGGAAGAGAGGGCAAGGAA
>NW_006921747.1:7306665-7309249 GCF_000298275.1 Orycteropus afer afer
GATGATGGGCTCGAGTATAGCATGGATTGTGGGGCTGGCGCGGGATCAGGCAGTGTTTCGTTCTGCTGTGCATGGGGTCGCTATGAGTCGGAAACGACTCGACGGCACTTAACAACAACAACAACAATATAAAATACATTTCAGACTCGAGGAAAGGAATATTGAGGATAGTTCACATTCTCCATGCCTTGCCACTTAGGGGAGGCAGCAGCTGTAGTAGATTCTGAATGAAGGAACATTCTGAATGGCCCATCCAGGTTTCACAATAAAATAATACAAGACACCAGTGACCAGAACTTGGTCAATGAAAAGAACTGGACCAGAGTTTCTCAACAGTGTCACTATTGACTCTTTGGGCTAGATAACACATTGTTATAGGGAACTATCTTGTGCATTGTAGGGCATTCAGCAACGTCACTCACCTCTGCTCACTAGACACCAATAATACTTTCCTCCTGTTGTGACAGGAGCTCTGGTAGCATAGTGCCTAAGGCCCTTGACTGCTAATCAGAAGGCTGGCGTTTCAAACCCATCAGTCACTCCTCGGAGGTTGGGCAATCTACTTCTATAGTGATAATGCCTCAGAAACCCAAGGAGGAATAGCTATGAGTCAGGTCCAACTCCACGGCCTATAACAACAACAACAACCTGTTGTGACAATGAAAAATGTCTCCAGTCATTGCCAAATGTCCTCTGGGGAGGGAGAGGGTAAATAACCCTCAGTTGAGATCCACTGCATAAGACTGAAAAGAAGGTAAAAGTATCATTTGGGTAATTGGATGAATTGACCCTTTTGTGTAGAAACATTGTGTATACTTTTAATAAACTGCTAAACTCCAAAATTCAATAGATGATGTATGTCCCATGAGCTGTATCTCAGTTAAGTAAATAGTCAAATGCTTAAGAGATCCTAAGTTGACATCACTAAGACCAAAAGTGTTTGTTCACTATTTATCTGAGGATAAGCCATACAAAAGAGAGAGAGAGAGAGAAAGAAAAGAAAAACATGCTGCTGTCAAGTTCTAACTCATAGCTACCCTAAAGTACAGAGTAGAACTTCCCTATAGGGTTTCCAAGCCTGTAATATTTATAGAAGAAGACAGCCTCATCGTTATCACACAGAGTTGCTGATGGGTTTGAACTTGGACTTTTCAGTTAGCAGCTGAGGGCTTAACCACTGTGCCACAAGGATGGCAAAAGATGGCAACTATTTCCCTTGTACTTCTACCAACTATCAAAGGGGTTTAATGAGCAATCTTTGACTTTCAGGGCAACACTTCCTTCCAGACCCTTGATGTCTTATTATCACAGGCCCACTGGTGCTACAATTAGGAAATTGTGCTTTTCCATCCATCATCCAAGATAGTTGGCCATCAATGTGCAAATCCCTAAACTAGGTTTTAATAGAAAACCAAACACAAAACCATTGCCGTGGAATCCATTCTGACTCATAGTAACTCCCGTAGGGTTTTCACAGCTGTAATCCTTACAGGAACAGACAGCCAGGTCTTTCTTCCATGGCATGGCTGTTAAGTTAAAACCACCAACCTTGCAGTTGGCAGCTGAGTGCTAACTACCCCAGTAAGGCTCCTTGATGCTAACAGAAGGGATGGGTTAAAACATAAATTCAAGTATTAGGACAGAAGCTACTCGAAAGAATTCTCACCATCTTCACTTTAAAACATAGCATCATTTATGGGTTAAAAAAAAAAAAAAAAACCTCACTGCCGTCAAGTTGATTCTGACTCATAACAACCCCTCTTTGTGTTTCTGAGGAGGTATCTCTATGGAAGTAGATCACCCAGTCTTTCTTCCAAGGAGGGGCTGGTGGGTTTGAACTGCCAGCCTTCTGGTTAGCAGTCAAATGCCTTAGGCACTGTGCCACCAGAGCTCCCATCATTTAGGAAAGCACACATTTTACTAATTAAGTGGACACAGATTAATCCAGTTCTAATTAATTGATCTTTAGGAGTACTCTAGTCTAGTATTAAATGACTTAGCTATGTGGGAAGGCTGATAGGATAGGTTTATTTCTTCCTTATAACAAAAACAAAAACAAAAAAGCCATTGCAACCCAGTTGAGTCTGACTCATGGTGACCCATATGTTTCAGAGTAGAACTATACTCCATAGGGTTTTCAATGGCTCTGGTGGCACACTGCCTAGCCATTTGACTGCTAACCAGAAGGGTGGTGGTTCAAACCCAATAGCCACTACTCAGAAGAAAGACTAGGCAATCTACGTCCATGGTTGTTGTTGTTGTCATGTGCTGTGGAGTAGGCCCCTTCTCATAGCCACCCCTCCTTGGGTTTCCAAGGCAGTATCACTACGGAACTAGATTGCCCAACCTTCTTTCCGAGGAGTGGCTGGTGGATTTGAACCACCAGCCTTCTGGTTAGCAGTCAAATGCCTTAGACACTACGCCACTCCTCAAAAACCCAAAGAGGGGTTGCTATGAGTCGAATCTGATTCCACAGCAGTGAGTTTTACTAACCAGAAGATGGGAGGTTTTCAGCCACTCAGTGTTTCTGGGAAAGAAAGTCCTGATGATCTACTTCTGTACGATTATACAAAAAAAAAAAAAA
>NW_006921747.1:7310269-7312032 GCF_000298275.1 Orycteropus afer afer
AAAAAAAAAAAAAAAACTGGTCCTCGAGCCCGATCCAACTCATAGCGACCCCTCCTTGGGTTGCCGAGGGGGTATCATTGCAGAAGTAGATTGCCCAGCCTTCCTTCTGAGGAGTGGCTGATGGGTAATGAACCACTAGTCTTCTGGTTAGCAGTCATATGCCTTAGGCACTACACCACCAGCTAAGTGCAAATTGTTTGCACCGCCTGAAATCTTCCTTCCTAATAGATGGGAAGAATTTGTATCCAGTCGAGAGCATTCTCAAGACAAATTTTCTCAAAGCATAATCTGCAGACCCTAGAATTACTATCATTTAGGATGCTTTGTTATCAATGCCCTGTGCCAGGAATTCTGATTCCAGATTCTAATAATTAACATTTTTAAGAACGTTCTGGCTTCTTCTACGTACTTAATATTGAGAAGCATCATCTAGAAATGCTTTTTCAAATACATTTACTTTTCAAAGCTCTCTGTATTAAGGATTTTATATGGTTTTTTTTTAGAAAACTAGATATATTAAGGGTGACCAGTGATTAATAATAACTCATTAATGCAACAAATGTTCACTGAACTACTTATTATGTAGCATGCCTGGTACTTTTCCAGGTACTAGGGACACTGCAGGGATGAGGACTGTTATGCCCATATGCCAGACACTCCATCTTGTTTTTGTTTCTGTCCTCACAACAGTCTTATGAGGTGGGTATAATCACTCCCAGGTGTCAGGGGAGAAGCAGGATGCTCAGGGAAGTGGCTGACTTACACAGGGCCTCAAGGCCATAAAAGGACAGACCTGAAATTTTAATCAATTTTCTTTCTGATGCTGTACTCTGTGTTCTTTCCACAACAGCAACAACACAAGCAAAAAAAAAACTTTTCAAAAACGTCTGACCAAGACCACTGCCATCGAGTCAATTCTGACTCATAGTGACCCTACAGGCCAGAGTAGAACTATCCCATAGAGTTTCTAAGGCTGTAAATCTTTATGGAAGCAGACTGACTGCCTCATCTTTCTCCCATGGAACAGCTAGTGAGTTTTAACTGCTGACCTTTTATTTAGCACCTAAATGCTTTAACCACTGTACCACCAAACCTCTTTTCAGAGCAATCTGAGGTCAGTGTCACATGAATAGTGTGATTCCTGAATACTGAGGTGACTCAGCCCTGAGTGAAATCATTGCAGGCTGTGGTGGAGGGGGTGGCTTCTTGAAGGAAGCAGTGCATAACACATCATGAAAGACATAGAAATTCAGAAAGAAAAAGGGAAGAAGCATTGCCAGGGTAAGAGGAGTCAGACAACAGGAATGGTGTATATCAAGGCATGAGGCAGGAATGTGCAAGGCTAACTCTGGGACCAGGGAATGGGTTCTTCCTACTGAAGCAGAGAGGAGTAGGATAGAATGAATGCTTAGAAGTAGGTTAAGACTTTGAGACTGTACTATGGAGGCCACTGTAATACTATGTTTCAGGAATAAACTTCTTCCTCTAAGGGAATGGGGAATCTCAGAGATGACGTGATGAGAGAGGTACCTGGAAAAGAAAATGGATCAGGTGGTAGCCTACAGACTGGATCATCAGGAGAGGGAGACAGGGGACAAAAGTATAAGGTAGAAAATTTTTATACAAAAGTTACGAAGATAATTCATTAATTAATGAGAATTACTATCTAGTAATTATGTTGTTGTTGTTGTTATTGTTATGTGCCGTCGAGTCGGCCCTGACTCATAGCGACCCCTCCTTTGGTTTCTGAGGCATTATCGCTA
>NW_006921747.1:7312292-7328678 GCF_000298275.1 Orycteropus afer afer
CAAATCCACTCGGAAGGAAGGTTGGGCAATCCTACTTCCGTAGTGATACTGCCTCGGAAACCCAAGGAGGGGTCGCTATGAGTCAGGGCCGACTCGATGGCAAATACCAACAACAACAACAACAACAACATATATGTTTATGTATGTATATATATATGCCACTTCAACAATGTCTACATGTGCAATTCAGTAACATTGGGTGTATTCTTCAGGTTGTACAACCATTCTCATGGTCCTTTTCCATATCATCTCACCATTATTACTATAAACTCTGTGGCCCCTAAGCCAAAACTCTCCCTTCCCCCTTCCCTTCCAGCTCCAGTAATCACTAATACTCTTTGGTTTCTATATACTTGCTTATTTCATATAAGTGGGCTCATATAGTTTTTGTCCTTTTGAGACTGACTTATTTCATTATAATGTTTTCAAGGTTCATCCATGTTGTAGCATGCATCAGGACTTCATTTATCTTTATGGTTGATCAATAGTCAGGGCCTGTTCTTACTATTTTACATGGATTAATTAATTTTATCCTCATAGAGTCCCTCTAAGATAACTTTAGGAGCTCTGGTGTCATAGTACCTAAGGCATTTGACTGTTAACCAGAAGGCTGGTGGATCAAACCCACCAGCCACTCCTCGGAGGGAAGAATGGCCAATCTATTTCTGTAGTGTAGTGATACCACCTCAGAAACCCAAGGAGGGGTCGTTATGACTTGGAGCCCATTCGATGGCAGCAAGTTTGGTTTTGTTTGGAAGACAACTTTACAGCTGTTCACAATTCTTTAGTTGTCTTTGTTACCTGGTAGGATTATACTTCCCTACCCATTTGAAGTTACACTTGGCCATGCCACTTGTTTTCACCAATGAACTGTGAGTGGAAGTGATGTCTGTCACTTCTGGATGTGTCCCCTGCCAAGTGAGCATGGAAGCAAGTGTTGTTAATACAGAGCTCCTCTCAGCCTCAGTTCCTGAGTGACTTTGTTGTTGTTGTTGTTGTTATGTGCCGTGGATTCGGACCCGACTCATAGTCATCCTGAGTGACTAGGAGACACAATGTTCATCTGCCATCCTGTGCTGGAATTGTAGCATGAGTGAGAAATAAACTTTTATTGTGCTAGCTCACTGCAAGTTGGGGGTTGTTTGTTACTGCAGTATAACCTGGCTTATCTTGACCGATACAACCCCTTATTGATTAAGACTATGAGTTCTATAGTCAGATTACCTGACTCCAATTCCCCACTCCAGCATTTACCGAATTTGGTGAGTCCCAACCTCTCTAAACTTCATTTGCTTCATCTTCAAAATGGAAATAACCACAGTGACTACCTCATGTTGTGTTGTTGTTATGTGCCATCGAGTCAGACCTGACTCATAGCAACCCCTCCTTGGGTTTCCGAAGCAGTATCACTATGAAAGTAGATTGCCCCATCTTCCTTCCGAGGAGTGGCTGCTAGGTTTGAATCACCAGTCTTCTGCTAAGCAGTCCAGTGCCTTAGGCACTACACTACCAGAGCATAGGACATTGCAAAATAATAATAGCAATAATAATAAACACAACAGCAAGCTACATATAGTCTTTGTCCTGCTATGGTCCTGCTTGCTTCTTGGCAAGCTCCATGTGGCCTCCCTCTTGCCCACTTTTGTGCTTATTTGCTTCTGTGTCTAATATGCTCCTGTTATATCTCAAAAGTTATTAGGTTTACAACACACTTAACACTGATATGGCCTCATTAACTCAACAGAGAAAATACTATTCCCAAATGGGCTTACCTCCATAGGTATAGGGTTTAGGATTCTAATAGATTATTTGAAGGGACACATTTTAATTCATAACACTATTCTAATTTTTTTATGTGTGTTATCTCATTTACTCCTTTCAATAATCATTTTGCAAATGAGGAAACTGAGACACAAACAAGGCTATAACACTTGTTCAAGGTCACACAGATAATAAATAGTAGGGCTAAGATTCAAAGCCAAGGCATTTAATTCCAGAGCCCACATCCTAATCCTCTGGGAATTCTCAGAAGCACGTAACTCACAGCACACAATAACTGCAGGATCATTTTCTCCATAAGGTATGATAGACAGGGTATCTGGGGCCTATGGTCTTTTAAAGGGCCAATAAAATATTTTTGACCAGAAACAATTAGGCTCAAATATTAAAAGCAAACTTCAAAATCAAATTAATAAATATTTGAAAGGTTTCATCATGACAACTAAAGGAGCCCCAATAGTGTAAATGTTAAGTGCTTGGCTGCTAATCCAAAGGTTTGGCAGTTTGAACCTACCCAGAGGCTCCACGGAAGGAAGACCTGGTGATCTCCTTCTGTAAAGATTACAACCAAGAAAACCTTATGAGGAAGTTCTATTCTGTTACGTGGGGTCGGTTGCTATGAATTGAAATCTAACCTAACAAAAACAACAACATGTCAACTAGACACAGCAATACCACTCAACTCATACATAAATTAGGTTTAATGTGAAAAACAGAACCACTGTAATCTCTCTGATATGATTGGGGGCTGGGGGATAAAAGTACTTAAAATTGTCTTAAAATGAGCTCTGAATAGAATTCAATAAATGCTAGCTATCATTTCATTTTCAGTATTATACTCCTGCTTTAACCAACAGAGACAGATCTGAAGTTGTTCAAACTTCTTCAGTGAGGCCACAATTGGTCTCTTGAGCCACTGCCAATGGCTCTGCACAACTCACCACTGATGTTCATCCTTATCCAGGCTCAGGGGAGAGCAGTAAGACTGAGCTGCTTCTCTTTGCCCAGGGAAATCTGGTTCCTCTCATCTACTGAGCCAAAGATAGAAGCTGTAGCACTGCCTCAGGTTCCCCAGACTTCTAGGCAGCTGGGAACAGAGTTAAATGAAATGTACCTTTGGAACTACAGCAGAAAGTCATTTGGAATCTGTAGCTGCCTGGCACCACTTTCCAGTCTCTGTCTCTCTGGTCCCTGATGCTTTGTGCCGCTTATGACACATCACCTTGAATAAACCCTTCTTACAGAAGGTTGGACCTGACTCTTAAACCTTGACTCACCCACCAGAGCTGGCTGCTGAGCAGGGAGCATTGTGTTAACTCAATAGATCATCTCCTATCAAGAAACACTTCCCCTCCCAGAAGCCTAACTAACCTCTTCTGATCCCAGACCCTCACTTTTGATCCTGCTTTAGATTTCGCTGATTTTTATCATCATGACTTACAGTTACAGAGTTTTATGCTTTTCCCAACTCTGGTGCAGTGATTGAATAGTAAGACCCGTTGGGATCAGACAAATTTGAGTTCAAGTCCTCGTTCTAACATTTCTTGAAGAATAACCTTAGTGAGTTACTAAACCTCTATTTTTTCACTTATCAATTAAAGTTTAAAATAGTACCTACCTCATAGAGAGATGTTTTGAGAATTATATGAAATACACCAATGAAAGTGAATGGGGCATAATAATTGTGCAATAGATGTTAGCTATTAAAACTATTATTAATATTACTAATTCTCACATCTGAGTCTCAAAGTCCTCTGTGAAGCAGGCAAGCAGGAATCCCAGTCCTTTCATGGAGAAGGAAGGAGAGGGTTGGACAGATTGAGAGGCTGGCTCAAGATCACAGAGTTCCTAAGGGGCAGAACTAGGGAGCTTCTGGCTCTAGACCTAGCAAGCCCTCCCCCATCTTGAAAACCCCAGGCCCTTGCCTGTGCACACTTTCTCTTCCCACCCTACCATGTCCACGGCACTCAAAAAGACAACTTGGATGATGTCCTCATTTATTCCAACAATTTGTAGCTAGCTCATGTCTTTGATTAGAAACAAATCATTTTTTCTTCTTAGGCACCAAATTCAAACCTCAGGGACTGCAGAGAATCTTGGATCTGGCAAGTCTTGAACTGGAAAATCATTTGCCTTTGTCTTGCAAGTTTCCACTGTAGGTAGCAATGCATTGCTGAGGGCCACCTGGAGAACTGGCACCTGTGGGCAGGCACATTCATCTTTTCTGTACAGCAAGTGTGCTAAGTAAAGGTGGGATTAATTGAATAAATAAATGACTAGGGACTTTGAAGAAATTCACAGGGAGTGAAAGGAAAGAATCTTTGCTTGCTAAAGCAAACCAGCTGGAAATCTGGAAGTTTAGAATCTAGGGAGCTCTGGTACCATAGTGGCTAAGGCACTTGACTGCTAACCAGGAGCAACCCACCAGCCACTCCTCGGAAGGAAGATGGGGCAATCAACTTCTGTAGTGATACTGCCTTGGAAACCCAAGGAGATGTCTCTGAGTCGAGTCCGACTCGACAGCATGTAACAACAACAACAAGAATCTAGGGTAGATTTTATTAAATTAAACAGTACATGATTCATCTAGCATAAACCTAGCCCAACTAAGCTGTTCAATACACATTACTTAGTATGGCTAGGAAACAACAAGGTGAGACTTGAGATGCATTTCTTCACCCTCCCTCTTCAATGACCATACAGATTAATGATAATTCTGGTTCTATCTACTTTGCATGACTGGAGAGATGATAAACAGAGGAAATAGATGTGAAAACATCCTGAATATGTGAAGAGTGTAATCAAAACATGATATTATTATTTTTATTACTTATTATTAGTATATAATGACCTTTGGGAGCTCTGGTAGCATAGTGCTTAAGGCACTTGACTGCTAATCAGAAGGCTGGCGGTTCAAACTCACCAGCCATTCCTCGGAAGGAAGGTTGGGCAATCTATTTCCCAGTGATAGCGTCTCAGAAACCCAAGGAGGGGTCGCTATGAATCAGGTCCAACTCCATGGCATATAACAACAACAACAATGACCTTTAGCCCACAGTAATAAGGATCTGACATGACATAAAACTAAACAACCAGATGACTGCATTTGGAAGAGAATTACTTGGTGGTTCCCTGTCAAGGATCTTGATTCCTTCCCTTTGCCTGATGAAGCACATTCCTCTAGGTTAATAGGGCCACAGACTTCATCCTACTCACATGAGCTGTCTTCACAAAGTCTGAATATGGAAGTGAAGTTTTACCTGATGCTGGTCTTGAAGGACTGTAGCAGGCAGGTTAACTGGCTCAATTCAAGTTACAACATGACCTGTTGGACTCTGGATCAGAAAGCAACCCACACTCACAGGATTTGAGTTGATATTTGAGTTTTCAATAAGAAAAATATTTACTTTAATTTTTGATACTCCCAGTATTAAGCTTTCAGAAGGTAGTGGTCCCCAAACCCCAGAGAGCCTCAGAATCATCTGATTAAAACTGTTTGCTGGACCTCATCCCAGAGTTTCTGGTTTAGGATGTCTGGGGTGGGGTCTGGGAATTTACATTTCAAATAAGTGCCAAGTGATGCAGAAGCTGCTGGTCCAGGGGCACACTTTGAGGACCACTGGCTTAGTGCTCATAGACTAGTTATGGTTGGAGTTAGAATGCTTGGGTTTAAATCACACTCTGCCATTTACAGCTATGTGACCATGGGCAGGTTATTTGAACCTCTCTTTGTCTTTATTTCTGCATTTGTCAAAAGTAACTTACAGAGTTATTGTGAATATTATATGAAAAAGTACAAAATATCTTGCAGTGTTGAGCACATAGTGAATGTTTAGGTTAAAAAAAAAAAAAAAAACAGCAACTAAATGCTGCTGAGTCAATCCTGATTCATAGTGACCCTACTTGGGTTTCCAAGATGATATTTCTACAGAAGTAGATTGCCCAACCTGCTTGGGTTTCCAAGATGATATTTCCACAGAAGTAGATTGCCCAACCTACTTTCTAAGGAATGACTGGTGGGTTTGAACCACCAGCCTTCTGGTTAGCAGTCAAATGCCGTAGGCACTACACCACCAGAACTCCCATGCTTAGGTTAGCCACTATTATTATTACACCACTTACTCTGAAACTATTGGCATTTGTTTCCCTCACTAGACTGTGGGCACGAGTGTCTTACTCATTTCTGTGAGTCCAATGCCCAGCACAAAGAAAAAACACACTATTGATATTCATTCATTCATTCAATCACTTAGTCATTCAATTGATGATTGCTTACTGAGCACATACTATGATCCAGGCCCAAATTAGACAGTGAGGATACAGTGAAAATGTAGAAGCAGACCCTGATCTCATGGAGCTTATATGGAATGGTGGGGAGGGAGAAAATAATAGAACACATAAATAAACAAAGTAGTTACTAATTATGTAAAATGCTTCGAAGGAAATAGCGCTGTACTAGAAGACAATTGAAGAATTTATTTCAGGTCGAGTGATCTGGGCAGTCACTCTGAAGAAGTGACATCTGAGTTAAGACCTGAGTAATGAGATGAAATTGAAGTGCATTCTGGGGAGGAGGAGCAGCCAATGCAAAGGGCCTGAGGGAGAAACCAGCCTGGTCATGTTAAGAAAGAAGGCCTGGAAGACTGGAATCTAGTGTTAAAAGAAATGGGCAATTGGAGACAGGCTGGTTCATAAAGGGCCTTGTAGATCAAGAGGACTAAGGTGTGCCTGACACAAGCCATGATATTTCTAATCACCTTGTATGCATGTGAGAGCTGGACAATGAATAAGGAAGACCGAAGAAGAGTTGATGCTCTTGAGTTGTGGTGCTGGCGAAGAATGCTGAAAGTAACATGGACTGCTAAAAGAACTAACAGATCTGTCCTGGAGGAAGTGCAGCCAGAATGCTCCTTGGAAGCAAGAATGGCCAGACTTCGTCTCACCTATTCTGGTCATGTTGTCAGAAGGGACCATTCCCTGGAGAAGGATGTCATGCTTGGTAGGGTGGAGAGTCGACAAAAGAGGGGGAGGCCTTCAACGAGATGGATTGACACAGTGGCTGTGATGATGGGCTCAAGTATAGCAGGGATTGTGGGGCTGGCGCGGGATCGGGCAGTGTTTTGTTCTGCTGTGCATGGGGTCGCTATGAGTTGGAAACGACTCAACGGCACTTAACAACAGATCAAGCTAAAGGAGCTCTAGTGGTACAGTGGTTACATGATTGACTGCTAACTAAAAGGTTAGTTTGAACCCACTGGCTGCTCCACAGGAGAAGGATGTGACAATCAGCTTCCATAAAGATTTGAAGTCTTGGAAACCCTGTGGGGCTGTTCTACTCTGCATTTATTTAAGCAAAAGACATGTTCAGATTAACACACTTAAAAGTTCACAGTGTACTCTGGGTAGTGCTTGGCCTAGAAGGAGGCAGGGACACAAGTTAGGAGGTTAATGCAGGGATCTGGGAAAAAGATAGTGGTGGTTTGGAGTATGAGGTAGCAATGGAGACAAGGAAAAACAAGTGTTTGGTTTCAAAGCATATTTTGTAGCTAATACTGGCACAACTTGCTGATGAACTAGATGTGGGGTGAGGGAGAGAGGAGCAGAGGACTACCCGGTGGACTTAATGAACACATCTCCAGCTGTGATCTCTTTATAAGGAGCTGCCACAGCTACTTAGCTTCCCATCTGCTCACATCTCATCCCTGTCTCTCTTCCCCAATTCCATTCTTCCCTTTCTCAGGGTTCAGGGTCTTTCCAAGTCTCCTTGTGGGTCCCTGCCCTAATTTCTGAAGTTCCGCTGGCTCACACTGGTGGTTTTCTGTCCCAGAAGCCCAGATGTCCGGTTCCCTCCAGACAGGAGGAAGCAAGCCCTCTGTGGGGACATTAGCAAAGCAGCCAGTCAGCAGGCAAAGAATGAAAAAAATAAAGCCATGCGGCACTCTGGGGACCCAGGATGCTGGCAGGAAACTGAAAACAAATTCAGTTGAATATTAAGAGCGCGATGTTGTCTTGCTGGTTTGGGCCCCCTGGTGCTGGTGGAAGTGGCCAACCATGAAAAAGCAGAGGGCATCTTCCAGGCCTGGGCCTATTGTGATTTCTTTGGATGCTGAGGACAATGTGTTCTTTGATGGATGTTACAAATAAGGGAATCTGACCCCAGTGCTTGCTTCCTTTCTACCCCCTGCAGCTGTCTCATACCCAAATTCTCTCCATTTATCTGCAATTCTAGGATCTGGCCATTAAGGCCATGCTGAGGTTCTTATTCGTTTTTTGCCACAATGTGGTAATGAATATTACCATCAATAGACTATTTTTTATCAGACATAGATCAAGCTTAGGTTTTGTGTTTGATTTTTGTTTTTCCTTTTTTTTTTTTCTGTTTCTCCTTCAGTTGGCATGGGAACGCTACAGCTCTAGTTCAGCAAGGATTCATCCACTTCATCATAATACTCCCCCATGCTGCCCAAGTGCTTTGATATGTTCACAGTGCTTACACACTTCTCCTGCATAGAGAGAAATCTGGAAGCAGCCATCCTTGTTTTCCCAGCCGATAGGCTCTCCAGCTCACTTTTCCAGGGACAGAAGTAATCTCAGAGACCAGTCCAAATCTCAGAAAAGGGAAGAGTCTGAGACAAGGTCACACTGCAAGTCAATGGTATACAGAAGATTCAAATCCAAGTCTTCTTACACTGCTGGGACTCTTCAGGAGCCTTTAGAATCATTTTGAACTTTTCTTGGCCTTTGTTTGCTCACTGATAAAATTAGATCTAAAAGTCCCTAGGTAGCACAAATGATTTGCACTTGACTGCTAACTGGAAGGCTGGTGGTTCAAACCCACCCATGGTACCACAGAAGGAAAGATTTAGGTATCTGCTGCTGTTAAGATTACAGCCAAGAAAACCTATGAAGCAGTTTTACTTTGTAACACATAAGGCTGTCATGTGTTGGAATTGACTCAACAGAAACTAACAACAACACTACAATCTGATTCTCTTGCACTGTTTATCCCCTCAAGAAGTGCTATGAGGATCAAGGGAGAATCATGTGATTGGCCCATACAACAAATGGTGAACATTTCTTTTAACCATAGACCAAATATAGGTCTTGCACATTGTTGTTAGGTGTCATCAAGTTGGCTCTGACTCATAGTGATCTTAGTTACAACAGAACCAAACACTGCCTGGTTCTTCACCATCCTCAAAATCCTTGGTATGCTTGAACCCATCATTGCAGCCATTGTGCCAATCCATATTGTTGAGGGTCTTCCCTTCTTTCACTGACCCTCTACTTTATCAAGCATGATATCCTTCTCATGGGAATGGTCCCTTCTGACAGTATGACCAAAGTAGATGAGACAAAGTCTGTCCATTCTCGCTTCCAAGGAGCATTCTGGCTGCACTTCCTCCAGGACAGATTTGTTTGTTCTTCTGGCATTCCATGGTATTTTCAGTATTAGTCACCAACACCACAGTTCAAAGGCATCAATTCTTCATCAAACCAAACTCACTGTCGTTGAGTAAATTCAACTCATAACGACTCCTCCTTGGGTTTCAAGGGGGTTTTTCTATGGAAATAGATTGCCCAATCTTCCTTCCAAGGAGTGGCTGGTGGGTTTGAACGGCCAGCCTTCTGGTTAGCAGTCAGATGCCTCAGGCAATTCTTCTTCAGTCTTCTTTATCCATTGTCCAGCTTTCACATTATAGATATTCACAAATAGTTATTTAGTTAAATGGAAAAGTTAAAGGAAATAGTTACTATTTATGAAGTACATATGTTAGATCACCATACATCTATTTAGCCATTCACCTATTCATCTATCCACTGACCATCCTCTAAACACTTAATGCCTTCTAAGGCTATATTGACTTGTTTAATAATAATAATAATAATAGTAAAAAATCTACCTCTGAGAAATACAAAAACCAGCAAGAAAGACAATCTTGTAAAAAAAAAAAAAATCACAATCGGATGGGCTATGAGCACTAACATTCATGGAAAGGTGGAGTGTTTCTCCCTGGAGAGCAGTGTTCACCACCTGCAGATCCAGGAAAACTTCATTGATTCCCTAGGTTTTCAGGTGGGTCTTAAAGGATGACTAGGAGTTTCTAAGGCAAGTGTAGCTAAGACCTAGAGGTGTGTTACAGCAGGATGTTTTAGGGAACTGCCATTTGTTCAGCTAGTGTTTACTGAGCATAACAGGCTCTGTACTCAACATTTCAGAGGCAATTTTTCATCACACCACCATAAAGACCAGTTGCGATAGGGAGTGCTATTATTCCCATGTTACAGATATGAAAACTGAAACTCAGAGATATTTCATAATTCTGCTCAAGCCTTTACAGGTAAGAAATGGCAGACACAGAGTTCACGTGATACTTGACATCAAAGTCTGGGTTCATCATCTCGATTCTTTGTAACCTCCATTAAAAAGGGATGCACAGGGTGAACTGAGGCTGAGAAAGTAGTCAAAGTCATGAAGGGGAACTGGAGCACAGTATCAGTAAGTTGCCCAAGATTACACAACTAATCAGTGACAAAATTAAGGCTTAAATCCAATTGTCCTATTTCTATTATTCCTCAGGGTCACTAAAAAACTCAGTAACTGGGGACAGATTAAGAGAACAAGATAAACTGAAAAACTAAACTCACTGTTATCAAGTTGATTCCAACTCATAGCCACCCATATTGGGTTTCTGAGACTGTAAATCCTGACAGAAGTAGATAGCCCCATCGTCCTACCATTGAGCAGCTGGTGGATTTGAACTGCTGACCTTCTGGTTACTAGCCAAATGCCTTATCTGCTCCTTAGCCTTTCCTTGTTATCTGTTTCTTTAGGTTTTGAGATTAATGTTATTGACTGCATTACAAACAATTTATTTCAACCTGCCTTTTTCTCAAGGAGATTCAGATCTGGCCTATTTGTTGTGTTTGTTTTAAACTATCATGCAGAGGTTGGGTGTCATTTCCTGGATGGACAGCTAAAGGTAGGTTACCCAGAATTGGCTTTGAGGGGATAAGAAAAGACAGCCTGGCAACAAGGCTCGCCTAGACCAATTTGGTAAGCACTTCTTTCAAGTCTGCCAGTTCTTTCTCAAATCACTGGCAATCCCTTGTTTGGGGTAAAACTGTTCAGAAGACTGACTCCAAAAAGTGTAGGGAGCTTGAAAGAGTGGAAGGAGACCTTGCTTTATGGTTTCTGTATCTATCTTGCTAAGAGAACAAGATAGAGATAAAATCAAACAAACATACTGCCATGGAGTTGGATCTGACTCATAGCGACCCCTCCTCGGGTTTCTGAGGCATTATCACTCAGGAAGTAGATTGCCCAACCTTCCTTCCGAGGAGTGGCTGGTGGGTTTGAACTTCCAGCTTTCTGGTTAGCAGTACATGCCTTAGGCACTATGCCAACAGAGGTCCTAAAATAGAGATAGTGTTAAAAATAAAATAAAATAAAATCAGCCATATTACTGAGAAACACCAAATATCCTGTGCATCTACTCCCCTGTTCTGCTTGTGTTAGGTTTTCCCGGGGATCTGCGTTGGTGGGGGAATTCAAAGTATTTGTGGATAGCAGATGTGCATATTTTCTTGGTCTAGTGAGATGAAGAGCAGTGGGAGGAGGCTGGGCACAGGGCCAGCCCTCAGCAGACTATCAAAATCCTAGGTTTTCTGTGCAGACTCCCTCCATTTCCCAAATGCACCCCATCCTCCCTTTGGTTTAATCTTCTGCTCACTTCCTATCCACTATCTAAGTAGCTTTACTTATCATGGAGGAACCACTGCCATTTTCCAACCATGGGATTAATGCCATGCTCAGAAAGATGTTCCTTTCTTGGTCAAGGATGGTGGGGACAGCAAATTTGAATCCAAACAGATAACTTTTTAACAGTCAGCCACAGGCACTGGGCCATCAGGGTGGAGGTGGAGTATTTCAAAAAAAAAAGGGCCAGGTTTCCAATAGTCATAAGGATTGCAAGATGCACAGAACCAAATTGCAAGAACCCTCTCCAGTTCTCACCAGTCCACACTTTTAGAACGTACTCTGCCAAGATGAGCCAAGACCTGCCAAGCCAAACTTTCCACTCACTATGAGCTACAGAGAATGCATGCATTTTCCATAAGAATATGAATTAGATATTTTGGAACAGCATTGGGCCACACTCAGTCTAAGCCATTTTTAATTAGAGCCTCCAACCATTCCTCATTGGAAATTATTTCCATATCTTTGTCCATCTGAATTTGTTCTATAAGTATAGCACCACAATTCTTATAACCATCCTGTGAAGTCCAATCATTCCAAGGTAGAGGGGGCTAGTCCACAAATTTCTTTATAACATCAGTGAATAAGAATAGATTTGATTATATCAGATGAAGACCTCAGACAAAATGAATTTTGTTGCCACAGGGTCACTACAAATTGCCCCCCACACACACATCTAGTCTGGCCACCCTCTCTACTGTATCTCAGCATCTCCTCCTTAGCCTTTCCTTGTTATCTGTTTCTTTAGGTTTTGAGATTAATGTTATTGACTGCATTACAAACAATTTATTTCAAGCTGCCTTTTTTTCAAGGAGATTCAGATCTGGCCTATTTGTTGTGTTTGTTTTAAACTGTCATGCAGAGGTTGGGTGTCATTTCCTGGATGGACAACTAAAGGTAGGTTACCCAGAATTAGCTTTGTGGGGATAAGAAAAGACAGCCTGACAACAAGGCTCGCCTAGACCAATTTGGCAAGCACTTCTTTCAAGTCTGCCAGTTCTTTCTCAAATCACTGGCAATCCCTTGTTTGGGGTAAAACTGTTCAGAAGACTGACTCCAAAAAGTGTAGGGAGCTTGAAAGAGTGGAAGGAGACCTTGCTTTATGGTCAGAAGTCACAGATTAGAATCATAACCTGCCATTAACTCACTGTAGACAAATTTCTTTGTGTTCTCTGGGTTTTACTTTTACCATATGTAAAACAGAGGTTAGAATAGGCATTGAGTCTCACAAGATATTAATGATTCAGCAAAAAGAGTAACAAGTAAATTTGGAGAATACATACTCTACTTTCTTAGAAATGAACAGGACACATTAGCATAAAAGGATCTTCACAATCCTGAAGAATAGGACTTCTAGAATAGACTTTAGATTGTTTCATTCAAATTCCTAAATTTATGACCCTACAACTGTTTTCCATACAATCTTCTTCTATAGCTCTCAGTCACAAAGGAAAACCTATTAACACTCTAATAGCAGGCATAAACTAGCCAAGTTGCTAAAGCCTTTTAAAAATGAACCCTTTGGGATTTATAATGTAAACGTGGATTTTCTGTGTCATTTGACTCAGGTAACATTGTTTTCATTAAGGATTATCATTACGGAAGTAGATTGCTCAACCTTCCTTCCGAGAAGTAGCTGGTGGGTTTGAACTGCCAGCCTTCTGGTTAGCAGTCAAGTGCCTTAGGCACTATGCTACCAGAGCTCCTAAGGATTACTCTAGTAACTGCTAAATAAAACAATTCTTATTAGTGTATGAAAGGCCCTTTGAAATATTGGTTATGGAACTTTATTATTCTGTCTCTGAAATGCCTTTTCAGGGGCTTCAAATTCTTCTTTACTCTGATACCACCCCACTTCTCAAATATATCTTCCAGTGCTACCCAGTACGCTCCACCCCAAATTTCTAAATTTGCCATGTTAGCTCTTCATCTCTCTCAGTAACTCTTTTTCGGCTATTTTATGCCCAAGGTTCCCATCTCCATGTATGATCCTGGACAATCATAGGCCTATGGGACACTTGTGATCAAGATACCATTAAATTAAGATCAACATAGTCTTCTTAGGCAAGACAGCCAAAAATACATTCTAGAAATGGTCTTTTTTATATGTATCAAATGAAGTCAGTTTCTTATTCTTCTCAGTTTTATCCTAAAATTCACTTCCCTAGAGTGAATAGTCATTTCTCAAACATTTTAGTCAACATTGCCCTATATTTCATTCCAGCAGTAACTACCTATATATTTAGTTAACACATTTTGCCTTCTCACTCCCAAATAAGTGCAGGACTAGATTTAAATGCTATTTTATTTTATTATTTTAAGACAGTTGACTTCAAGCAAGACATGGAGAACTAAAAAGAACCCTCTTGGCAGATGGTAAAAGGAAACAAGTAGCAAAGTGGCTCTATTTTAGGGTTTTGTTGTTGCTGTCATTTCCAGATCAAAGAGTCTTTAGAGCTAGATATTTCCTAACTAAATTACAAAATCCCATCCAGAAGCGTTTTTATTCTGCAGGCCCTGCATTTCAACGAGAACACTGAATTTTCTGATGAAGACTCTGGAGGGCATTTCCAAAGAAGCTTGTCATCACAAATAATTAAATTGAACAAACCATAACAGCTCCCATTTATTGGGCTCTTACTCTGAGCCAGGCCCCATGCTAAGCATTTTCCAAGTCTATCTCCTTTTATCCACACAACAGCCCCAAGAAGAGTTTATTATTATTTTACAAAATTAAAATATATATAAAAAAAAACACTTTACAAAATAAGAAACCAAGGCTTGGAAAGGTAACATCACTTGTACAGATCACACAGGATCCAAAGTTAGGTCTGCATCTCCAAAATCCTTACTCTTAATCATTATGTTGTTGTTATTGTTAGCTGCTGTTGAGTCAAATCTAACTGATGGCAAACCTATGTATGTCAATGTAGAATTGTGCTCCATAGGGTTTGCAAGGCTGTGCCTTTTTAGAACTTAGATCACTAGTCCTGTCTTCCGAAGAGCCTTAGGTGGAATCATATGCCAACTTTTTGGCTAATAGTCGAACACGTAACCATTTCTACCACCCAAGAACTCCCTTAACCCTTTCATAACCATACTATTTTCTGCTTTTAATTTTTTGTTAATACCATGTTTTCAGTAAGGGAATGCATGGTGAAATCAAGGAGATAATTTTTTGAGGTGATATGGTTTTTGATATAATTATGTAGGAGACATATGTCTCAAGTGGACTCTGGTGAATGGGATGGTAAAGTGAGGACTGTTTCTTCAGATTCACTCAATAACTCAGGTCTCACTAGGCAATAGCACATACTACTACTAGGATAGCTGCTTCTCATGAAACCTGATAGGCTGAAAATGTTGGTGGGCAACATATGTGCCAAAAGTCATGAAAGGGTTATCGTTATACTACCTTGAAAATAATCATTGAACATCTTCCCTGGGCCATTTGTTTGCAAATATGAAAAATCTTGGTCTCCAACCCTCAAAAGAGCTTAGGGTCTTAAGAGTAGATAATGATCTTTTCTCAAGTACAGAAGATACAAAGTGAAAAAGGCCAATAAAAGAAGTACAAAAAAGAGTTCTAGGAAAGCAAAGAAAGAAGAAATTAATTCTAATTGAAAGACTGAGACTCAGCTTTATAGAACAATGATAGTAACACCCGAGAAGTACCTTGGAAGGTAGAACTGGTTTCTTTATCTCACATTCTATATTTAATTCATCACATTTAACCCATCAATTCTTTATGTCGTCTGCATATTGTAGATTGTTAATGAGTCTTCCTCCAATCCTGACACTCCATTCTTCTTCATATAGTCTAGCTTCTCAGATTATTTGCTCAGCACACAGATTGAATAATTATGGTGAAAGGATACAACCCTGACACACACTCTTCCTGATGTTAAACCATGCAGTATCCCCCTTTTCTTTTTGAACAACAGGCTCCTGGTCTATGTACAGGTTCCTTGTGATCAATAGTAAGTGTTCTGGAATTCCTATTCTTTTCAATGGTGTCCATAATTTGTTATGATCTACACAGTCGAATGCTTCCACATAGTCAATAAAACACAAGTAAATATGTTTCTGGTATTCTTTGCTTTCAGCCAAGATCCATTTGACATCAGCATTGATATCCCTCATTCCATGTCCTCTTCTGAATCCAGCTTGCATTTCTGGAAATTCCCTATCAATAAACTACATGTGATATCAATATATCAATATATGAGATGCAGATGACACAACCTTGCTTACTGAAAGTGAAGATGACTTGAACTGAAGATGAAAATTAAAGACTACAATATGCAGTATGGCTTATACTTTAACACAGAGAAAATGAAAATCCTCACAAAAGGACCAATAAGTGGCATTATGACAAATGGAGAAAAGAATGAAATTGTGAAAGATTTCATATCACTTGCATCCACAATCAACACCAATAGAACCAGCAGTCAAGAAATCAGACAGTGTGTGTGTGTGTATATAATTGATCTGTAGAGCAATGAGCAATTACATATCTATGCTTTTACCATGTGATTCTGTGGTGTCTCTCAGAAAGGAGAGTTTATTTTCCTGCCCCATGGATTCTAGACTTAGCCATGTGCCTTGCTTTTGTCAATGGAAGATATGACACAGATAGAAGCTTCACATACACTTGCATAATAAGGCTTAGCCCCTTGTGTCCTGTTGACCTGCCACAAGAAGAGCAGGCCTTCTGTACCTGCTGTCCCTTTGCCTTCATTCCCAAAACCAAGACAGATGGGGCAGACCTAACCTCTCCTAGTATCCAGCTTGATCCAGTCTAATATTGGTGTATTATAGGCAACTTGCAGATCTGTGATTAAAAA
>NW_006921747.1:7328778-7379647 GCF_000298275.1 Orycteropus afer afer
ATAAGACACTGAGAATTTAAGGTTCTTTTTTATGCAAAATTATTATACACTGCTATCACTCCTCCCTGCTCTATAGACCAATTATATTGATACTTTTAAAATGTAAATTAGATCACCACACTTCTTAATTTAAAATCTATTAGTAATTTTTATTGTATTTAAAACCAGTCTAAATTTCTTATCAAGACCTGCAAAACATCATGCCTAACTCTTTGCTCAGTATGTATTAACCTCACTGGCTTTTTTTCCCTAATTTGAAAGCAAAAGCTCACTTTTGTTTTAAAATCTTTAACTTGAACTATTTTTGCTTTTGTGTGTGTGTCTGGAAAATTCTAGCATTTAGACCTGTCCAATGTGGTAGCCACTAGCCACACATAGCTATTTGAATTAAAATTAATTAAAATGATAGGTTTAGTTCTTCAGTTATACTATCACACTTCAAATGTTCAACAGGTATATGTGATTAGTGGTCACTAATCTGTGGACAGCACAGATGCAGAAGTTTCTCATCATTGCACAAACTTCTATTAATCATCACACAAAATCCATTGCCATCAAACTGATTCCAACTCATAGAGACCCTCATTGGGTTTCCAAAGCTATAAATCTTTATGGAAGTAGATTGCCTCATCTTCCTCCTGTGGAGCGACTGGTGGATTTGAACCGCTGACCTCCTGGTTAGCAGATGAATGCCTTACCCACTAGAGCTCCTTATTAATCATCACAGGCTCAATAAAATATCATCTCTTCAGAGAAGCCTTTCCTGACCACCCTACCTACAGCAGCTCTTGCACCTACTCACACTCTGTTTCATGACTCCATTTGGCTGTCTTTGTAGCATTTAACAAGTATTTTAAATCATTGCATTTATTTATTTGTTCACCACAATGTATGTGCCAAGATGTAGGGTTAGTTTACATCTTGCTGGTTTTATTTTCTGCCATATCCCCAGGTCTAACAGAGAGAGGGTGCTCAGCAAATACTAGTCGAGTGAATAAATGAATGAAGCTTTAGCAGTTGGTGATAAGGACTGTGCCAGGTGGAAGCAGCAGGCTGAACAAAAGCAAAGCAGTAAGAGTGTGAGAGGCATGTTTGTGGCAACACTGGGTAGCCTAGTTTGGCTGGAACATAGAGTATGCAGTGTTAGGTACGTCTGGAAAGGTAGGCAGGCTGAGATTGTAGTAGTGAGAGCTTCATATGCTGGGCTGAGATTGCACTGTACTTAACACAAAATGGGGAGTCATTGAGGATTTTTTTTTTTGAAGACAGAGAAGTTTGATGGTTAGAAATATTCTTCAATAAGTTGATCTTCTAGCTGTGTAGACAGTAGACTATAGCCTAAAGACACAAGTCAGAAGGCTAAATCTATAACCCAGTGAACAAAAAAGGGGGAAGGCGGGACACATTCAAGAGTCATACACCACCAGCTATCTTTGTGTCAACACTGACTCATAGCGATCCCACGTGTGTCAGAGTAGAAGAATGTTTCATAGGGTTTTCAGTGGCAGATTTTTCAGCAGTTGATTATTGGGCCTTTCTTCTAAGGCACATTTGGGTGGACTTGAGCCTCCATCCTTTCAATTAGCAGCCAAGAGCATTAACCATTTGCATCACTCAGGGTCTCTTCAAGAGTTACGTTGTTTGGTGCAGTCAAGTCAATTTTAACTCACAGCAATGCCATGTGATTTTCTAGGCTGTAATCTTTATGGGATCAGATTGCCAGGTCTTTTCTCGCACAAATCCTTTGGGTGGGTTCAAATCACCAAGCTTTTGCTTAGCAGATAACGGCTTAAATGTTGTGCCTTCAGGATTGCTTCAAGAGTCATAGTGGTGGTCCTTGGGAGATCAGAAAGTCAGCATTTGTGTAGGGAGGTAGCTTAGAGGGAAGGATGCATAGGAAAGAAGGACACAGGGAAAAGGTAACCACAGGGAGGAAGTGGGAAGAAAGCTGTTACATTATAAGGAATTGCAGTCAATGTCATGAAACAAAATGGGTATGAAATGTTGTATGAAAAATGAATTTGCTCTGTAAACTTTCACCCAAATCATAATTAGAAAAAAAAAAAAAAGGTCATAATGGAGGTAATATCAACACATTACTTGTAAAAAAATGTGGAGAGGTTGACAGAGTCAGAGGAAGAGTCAAACAAGACACTGATATTTGGCACCCATACAATTCAACAGAATGAGCTCTGGTGGTGCAGTGGTTAAAACATTAGGCTGCTAACCAAAAGGTTGGCAGTTCGAACCTTCCAGCCTTTCCGTGGAAGAAAGATGAGGCGGTCTACTCCGTGAAGACTTACAGTTTGGAAACCCTGTGGGGCAGTTCTACTCTGTCCTATAGCATCGCTTTGAGTCAGAATCAACTCAATGGCAGTGGGTTTTATAATTCAACAGAAATGTAGTGCAGAAAAGCAATAAGTTGGCAACAAATATGCCAAGTTTTGTTTTTCAAATGTTGAATCCAAAATGTAGAGGTCAGAATCTTGAAGAAAAGGCAGACTTTGAGGAAAAAGAAGGAGTCAGCTGGGTGGATAGTGGGGTGGGAAGAATATAGCCATAGATAGCTAAGGCTTCTCAGAGAGGGCAGGGGAATATCCTATCTGCTGTAGGTTACACGGGAGCTCTGATAGCATAGTGCCTAAGGCACTTGCCTGCTAACCAGAAGGCTGGCGGTTCAAACCCACCAGCCACTCCTTGGAAGGAAGATGGGGCAATCTACTTCCATAGTGATACTGCTTCGGAAACCCAAGGAGGGGTTGCTATGAATTGGGTAAGACTCGACAGCACATAACAACAACAGTAGGTTACAAGAAACAAAGACATCATACACCTGGTCAGAGAAATTCATTGTTGACTCCAGAGGAATTTGTTCATTAGAATAATTGAACACAAGTTATATTTTAAGGTATTGAGCAGGAGAGGATTACTCAATAAACAAGGTAAACCTGTGAACAGTTTCACATACTTTTTGCAATATGATGTGAAAGTATTCACTACAGATTAGTATGTAAGCATGAGTAAGCCCATGCTTATTTTGTTTACTGCATAATCTGATGCTGGTTTTGAGAATGATCTTGGAATGAAGAAAAAGAGGTAGTAAGTGCAGTTTATGTTAAGTAGTTTGCCCACAGCAAATTACTTACCTGACTTCTAATCTTCAAGTGGACCTTTATGAGCTTTCCATCTACTCACACTCCTGCTCCTCATTGTCTGGAGTGAAGATTAAATGGAGGCATTGCATTAGATGTTCTCTGCCCTCCCTTATAGCTGTAACATCTCCACAGCCTTTACCAGATATGTTAGGAGTGGCTGCTAGCTCCAGAGCAGCTCTTTCCTAATTAACAACTTCAATTAACAAATAGAGTTTGGCACAGGGCTAAGATGAAGTTCTTCAATTTAACATTACCTTCACACACAATTTAAATCTCAGGATCCCTCAGTTGTGTAATCACAGACTTAAGAAAGGATCTAGAAGTTGTCTGGTTCATTATCCTCCTCTGTGAAAGAATGACTAACTCTAGGGACATGCACAAACACATATCACCTGCCGTCCTTATAGCAACAACTCTATTCTGGAGCCAAGATGGAAAGTAGAGCCAATTCTACCATTCCATTCTCTCTTTCTGTCAGGAACGCACTAGAAAGTCTGACCTTTTGCCTCTGCTATGACCAGTGGCTGCTACTACCTGTGGCTGTCCGTCCTTGGCAGCAAGTGCATTTTTGTCAGCCCTTGACTTGCACACACAACATGAAGAGAAGCAGCATCTACACTAGGACAACTGAGTCACCACGTTTGCAGATCAAGGGACTTCATTCTTCTCTGTCTGGACAAAAATTCAGAATCCAACTTACCTAGTTGGCTGTTTTTTCGCAAGCCACAGGGAATAGTACTCTTCTCTGGCTCTTTTCCAACTTTTATTTCTTAGCTGAAAAGACACCTCCTTGGCAAAACTTTCCTTGACCTTCTAATCTAAAGTTGGTGTTCTCTTCTATCACAGTGATTGTCATCATATTCCGTTTTCTCTAACACCCTAAAAAGCACTTTATTATTGTGTACATTTGTAAGTGTAACTGCTTTTCTCCCTACGTAGAATATAGGTTTCATGGAAACCAGAGACATATCTCCAGCATTTCTCCAGCGCCTAGCCTAGTGATTGCTTACCTTAGTCAGCTATTGCTGTATAAAAAATCGCTGCCAGGTTCAGTGGCATGTAACTCAAAAATCTTTAGGTTAACTGGGACAGCTCTGCTGTAGACTACTTGTCTATGGGTTAGCTGAAATACTTTTGCTCCTTATATTTTTTCTGTCTTCAGGGACCAGTGGCTCTTTAGAACAGATTCTTCTCATGGCCTTTGTTTGTACGGTGTCTCCTAATATCACATTTGCCAAATCAAGCCCAACATTACTGGAATTGGGAAGTATATTCTTCCTAAGGAGGTTGGGGAAAGATGAATAATTTTCAAATAATAACCTAAACTACCATGATGCTCCACAAATATAAACAATAGAATAAGTGAATGTCCTCTCTAGAGCAGCTGACCATAAAAAGTCAGCTTTTAAAGCTAAAGCACTTTCTATCCATAGGTTTTTTAGCCATTATAACCCTGAGCCTCATCAATGTTAGTTTTAGGACTTCAGTCCACTTGAGAATCCGTGACCTAGTACGAAAGAACACCACCATCTTATTTTCCTTGGAGAGGAGCCAATTTAAGATCTCTGCTTGTTTAACAGAGGTTAAAGCCTCCTTCATTTGATCCTGGCTCTCCCTGTGCCCCCTCTTTAGGCATCAGGAAGGCTTAATTCCTGCCAAAAACTAGAGGAGATGAAACCAATTAGAAGATCCTACCATCTGGTAGTGTGGGCTTATCATATTTGCAGCCAAGATTCCAACTAAGACTGTTAAAGAGTTTGTGCACAATAGTTTGAGTTTTTGTGCAGAGTAAGAAATATCTTGGTCACTGGGAGAAATTATAGGTGCCTCAGAGTAATCAGTTATCTTAGGAATGATATCCCCAACACACTGCCAAAGAGTGGCCTTAAGGGACCACCCCCAGTCACATGGGTAGACAATACTTCCTAAAACTGATTCATGAAAACAGGTTTGCTTCTAGTTTGATGAGGATTATTAAGGATCCCTCTTGGTTTTCACAAACTGATCATTCTGCCTATATTTTAAACCATTTGCCTGCCTTGATTTCTGATCTTGCCTGATTCATGAGAATCTTTTTATGTTCTTTTCTTATTGGTAGTTCTTCTGGACTCAGCATATTGACCTTTATTCTAGCTTCAGCCTCTCTGAATTTTCCTTCTGAAGAGATGCTACCATGGTAAGTAAAGCATCTGCCCTTTTTTTTTTTCTTTGTCTATTGAGCGCCTACTCTCCATTATTTTGGTAATAGCATTTTTATTTCCTTTGTGGAACTATCTTCCAAATTTGTCCATGTGGACTGGCCGCACCTCAAGTTCTAAAGATGTTCAAGTGATTAGGCCAAGGCCAACCAAAATACTACGATATCCTGGTCACTGTGTCAAATTAAAAAAGGGCATGTAACCTTGGTCAATGCCAAGACTTTTATGGAGCTATTAGTCTTTAGCTGGGCTGAGATCTGACATATAGCATAAGTATGCTTGTGAGTGAAGTCAACATAGAGAATGCACAGCCAAATTCTAGAAAGTGTGTTTCTGTCCTGATGACATCATTCTGTCCTGAAACCAGCAATTACTGAATTCAAAACTATCCAGATAGTTGGGTTTTTTTCACTTGCAACCAAGTGAAAAATGTCTTGCTCATTGGCAAAAAGTATAGATGCCTGAGGGAGACCTGAGTACTCACTGTTTCCCCCTTATCTCTATAAGCACTGAGTTTAAAACCAAAGACACAGTTTGGCCCACATATTTAGTTTATTCTTATGGACTGAATCATAACAGAAAGGAAATGATTTCAGATTTAGTGTTGTGGCATATTTGGATCCAGTGTAAATTTAGCCTCCCTAAGATTTCAATTTTTCCCATCTACAAAATAGATTCATCATAGATAATGACCACCCTCATAGGAAAACACTAAAGATTAATTAGTCACATTGTACTTATGGTGCATTTATGTTAATAGATAAGGAGGCTGGTTAATTATATTACCCTGTGTTTGCCTAGCATTTCTTATTTTTCAAAGTTCTTTCATGTAAGTAATGGCATTTGCAACAGCTCAGAGAATCCAGAATTATCATCTCATACTATACATGAGGAAATGAAACTGGACCCAAAGAAAGAGTGAGACTTCTCAAGGTCACACAGCAAGTCAGAATTGTCACTGAGCAAGTTATCTCAATTCCTGCATACATTAACTACTCTATTAAAACCCATTGGAAATTGTTCTGTTGGTCTATAACTAGTTGCCATTGAATTGATTGACTCATGGTGACCCCATGTGTGTCACAGTAGAACTGTACTCCATAGGGTTTTCAATGGCTGATTTTTTATAAGTAGACTGCCAGACCTTTATTGTGATGTATATCTGGGTAAGTCTTCTGTCCTCAGGTACATAATTTTACTCTGATAGTCATTATAAAACCTATAACCTTTCACTTAGCAGATGTGTGCATTCACTGTTTGCACCACATAGGGACTCCTCTGGTCTACCAAAATATAGAAGCCAAACCCATTGTCATTGAGTTGAAATACAACTCACAGTGACCCTAAATGATAGAGTAGAATTGCCCCATAGGTTTTACAAGTTTGTAAATCTTTATGGAACAGTGCTCTTAAAATTAGAATAATATATCCAAAGGATTAAACTTTCACTGAGATAATCATCACACTATTTTTAAGAAAAAAGTTGGAAGTAAACTGTTGTTGTTAGGTGCTATCGAGTCAGACCTGACTCATAGTGACCCCTCCTTGGGTTTCTGAGGCATTATCACTACAGAAGTAGATTGCTTAACCTTCATTCCGAGGAGTGCCTGGTGGGTTTGAACCACCAGCCTTCTGGTTAGCAGTCAGGTGCCTTAGGCACTATGCTACCAGGGTCCATGGAAGTAAACTAAAATTCCTTAAAAGGAGAAAATTAAATTAATTAGGGTACATATGTACAATGGGCTTTTCTTATTGTTGTGGATGTCATCAAATAGATTTCAATTCATAGCAACTCCATAGGACAGAGTAAAATTGCTCCACTGGGTTTCCTAGGCTATAATCTTTACTGGAACAAATCACCAGGTCATGTCTCCTGTGTACAATGTGATTGAGCTGACAGACATATAATGGTACTGTACATGTATAATTTGTAATCCATATATCTTGATGATGTACGCACTATACTTTATATTGTTATTTTAATGTGAACTTTCTCTATTTACAAATAAAAAGATTATCATATAATAGTGCATGCTTTGACTTGCAGGCAGCAGCATCCAATCTTGCATATCATGCATCTCTTGAGTACTGTAACGTTATCTTTCTGTTTAATTTTCTTTCAAAAATATTACCATGAAGTGCATCATGGTTCCCAAGCAGAGCAAGACCAGTGCTAGCTAGTGACAACAGCAGCAAGAGGCAAAGGAGAAGCATGGATTTGGAAGTAAAACAAAGGGTTATTAAATAATATGAAGGTGGAAAATCAGTGAATGCTACTGTTACTGATTTAGACATATTCACACAACATCCAAATCACATAATGTCCTATATCACAGAACATATTGTGGACATTAAATGATGCATGATTGTATTATAAATCTTAAGTTTTAAATTTATATGCTCAGAAAAAGATGGGGATGTTATCCTTAGTCTCATGGTTATACAAGTTTTATTTGGTGTCTATATTCCTGTGGTTTACAATATCCCTATTACTTTCACACAGAATAAAAGCAATTCTCAAAAAGTTCGTTTAGTCGCAAAGGTTCAACGTAGTGAACAAACAGAAGCAGGCTTAACCATTCGGTGTCCTCATTCTTAGCCCCAATTTTGCCCATATCCTCTGAGACCTGGGTCTCCCATGGTCTTGGGCTTCCCTTTGCTCTATGGACAGCAGGGACACACCAATGTCACAAGAGCATTCTGGGGTAGAAAGAAATTCCCAGTAACCTCAGCACCCTGCACACCTTGACAGCAGCTTGCATGAAGCAGCAGAGTGTTATGGGCTGTGTCGAAAAGGCAGCATGAACTGATGTGTGTTTGGGGAGGGGGTGGTGAGGAGGGGGTTGTAGCTGCTACCATAGTTGGGGAATACAAGATTCATAAGGGAGCAGGCCAAGGTGTAGTCAATGTAATTATGAAAAGCCCTACAAGCCCTCAGGCATGCCAGGATGCCATGCAACCAGAAACACAAAAGCACTGCTCATGCTCCTTCCATCAGAGAGCTCAGTTTCCTCATCTGTGAAGAGCTGAAAATAAAAGTATCTTCTTCATGGTGTTTTGTTGAGTAGAAACGAAATTTGAAACCCAGTCATTTGGTTCTTCTCATAATAACAATGCACAGTTGATGTTAACTACTCTTATCAAAGATACTGGCATTCAAAACAGAAAAGTGACTTAACAAAAGCCGGCCAATTCATCAATGGTACAGCCAGGTCTTGAACCAGAAACCCTTCATTTAGAAAAAAAGGAACTTTATTTAAGATGCTTCGTGACAATAGTTCAAAAGGAGCTGGAATGAGCTTTCCATTTGATGAATATCTGGTTTTCACCTCCATCACTTTCCAGCTATACAGAACTAACTATACATAGGAATTTACAGCTTAGCCTCTAGAATTCTCAAACCCTGTCATATCAAGGCACTATCCAATGAAATGGCAATAATTCAGGGCTATTCTCATCACTGTGCCTGATATTACATAGTATACATTCATTCATTCATTCGTTCAACCAGTACTACTGACCACTATCGTATGGCGAGGATTGTTGGAAAGTTGAATAAAATAAGATCATGGGCTTTAAGCTACTTTCCAGTTGGGCAGATAAGACAAGGCCCCAGCTGATTAAATACTAGAACAAAGTGTGACAATTGCTATGAGGAAGGTACCAAGGCTAAAGGAACAGAGGAAAGTATAGACATGGGAAAGCAGGGAAGGTCTAATGAAGAAGATAATGCAAGAGGTAGGACCAACCAGCAGAACAGAATTTCAACAAAAGAATATGGGAACAGTGGTTTTTAGATGCAATGGGAGGTACAGCAGAGTGGATATGAGAACCATTGAGTGACCACTGTTTGACTAGAGACCGCGACTGAACTGTAGTGTGGACAGTCTCTGCTAACGAAATAAGTTGGGATTCTAGATGATTCCATGGACACTTTACACATACACCAGACTGCCAGACTACTCACTGGGTCAGCCTCAATCATAATACACCCAGGAGCCCACCACAGAGCCACATAGGACATATTCACCCCTACATCAGCACTCCTTTCCCACAGTGTCTCCACCCATCTATCAGATGGAGTCTGCCCATTCACCAGACTCCAGTTACAATTGGCAACAAGAGTAAAGGAACAAAAGTCATTGCTGTATGAGCAAGAAGTCTCCAGGGAACATGAATGTATCAATGTGCTCTGGAGCATCTTTCACGCCTGGTAAGAAAACAGAAATCTCAATATGTCACTTCTCTTCTTAAAATCTATCAGTGGTTTTCGCACAACTTTTAGGCTAGAGATCAAAATCTATAACAGGCCCATAAGGCTGGGCCCCTACAGCCCTCTCCAGTCCTGCTCTCTCCTATTTTCTCCCGTGACTAGGCCTCTGTCCAAGGAAGTTCATAGAATGTTCCTCCTTGATGTCACCCACACAACAGCAAAGCCTTCTGTTCTTAGCTCAAAGATCTATCCTACAGGAAGTTCTCCCACCTCTTTACCAGAACTGGTTCACTTTGAAAAAGTCATATGTTCTAGCCTTCAGTGCATTTATCACAACATATCATGCACTCATTTGTGTGATTATTTGATTAATAACAGCAACCCTCACTAGCCAGTGAAGTCCAGGAGCACAGAGCTGCTTTCTGTTTTTGTTCAAAATAGTACTGACACTCCCTAAACACTTGTTGAATATTGAATGGATATGCCTGAGGCCCAGGGTAGGCTTAATCCTCTGTATTTGCATACACAATGTGATGTTGTTGTTGTTGTTGTTATGTGCCGAGTCAAACCCGACTCATAGCAACCCCTCCTTGGGTTTCCGAGGCAGTATCACTACGGAAGTAGGATTGCCCAACCTTCCTTCCGGGGAGTGGCTGGTGGGTTTGAACTGTCAGCCGTCTGGTTAGCAGGCAAGTGTCTTAGCCACTACGCTACCAGAGCTCCCTTTGAGGAAGATTCAAAGATTTCATTAGATTCTTAAGGTATTCAGTGATCCTTCTCCCAAAGGTTAAAAACAAGAGTTTCTTCTCTTAATTGTTTACCTAAGAAGTTTTCCATATGCTTTCCTCATGGAAAGACAGCCCTAGAATGACTCAGAGATCATTTGAGCTCCATTTTATAAATAAACATGAGAAGGGATTGCTTCTGCAGGCTCACCACTAAACCATTCAAGAAGACAGTTCAGTGTTTGAACACACATTGTAAAATCCCAATTCAGTGTATTTTTCACTGCATCAAATGTGATGCATATGTCTTTTATCCTCCTGTCTACATTCTGTCTTTCCAAATTCAACTCATACGTCCTGGTTCTTGAAATCTAGTCTGATTTCCTCTATCTGGAAGTTTTCACTCCCTCCTCTGAACTTCTGCTTATGTAGGTACAAGAGAAATAGAAGGAAGTTTTTTTGTGTGTGTCTATCTCTATTTCCTATGTAAGACCAGAGTCCCTTAAGGGAGAGGCGATTCCAAATATACTTTATTTCCTTCAATTTCTAATGCATAACCTTGTAATGGCAAATGAATCTCATCTCTTAAGTCAACTCTGACCAATTTGTAATAGCTTCCTGGAGTGTATTGTGAGAAGGAATTTGAGGACATAACTATATGCAGTAGGAAAGAATTCTTTGATCAATGAATGATGCCTGGAAAGGATTGTAAGGGACAGTGATGGCACATGTGTGACATAGAAGATGATAATAAAAGTGCTTTAAATGAAGCTTCCAAGTATCCATTTAAGGTACAGCTATTGGTTTCTCCCTGTCTGGAGTGAAGGAGAGTGAAAAAAATCAAAGACATATGGACGCAATTAGTCTAAGGCACTTGTGGTCCATGTGAACCTCAGCCTCCATGACCCTGAGACCAGAAGAACTAGACAGTGGCTGACTACCATTGCCAATCACTCTGAAAGACATAACAGTAGGAGATCCTGGAGAGTAGAAGAAAAATGTGGAGCAAATCTCAAAATAATAAAACAAGACAGGTTTACTAGTCTGTCTGATAGGGACTGAAAAACCTCCAAGACTATGGCCAGGCCCTGAACTGAACTCACACCCATGGCTCAACTTTCAGCCAAACAATAGGCAGGCCTATGAGGTGAACATTAACACCAGAGAGTTTTGTACTTGTTAGAACAAGCAAACATAAGAGATCAAAAGGGAAACATTTGCCCAGGGGTAAATCTCAAAAGGTAGGAATGGTTAGGAAAGGATAAAGGGAAATGGTAACCACAAGGAGGAAGTGGGAAGAGTGCTGTTACATTGTGGGTATTGCAATTAAAGTCACAAAACAAAATGTGTATGAGCTATTGAATAGAAAACCAATTTACTCTGTAAACTTTCACCTAAATCACAATAAAAAGTTAATACTTTTTTAAAAAGTGCTTTAAATGAATAAATCTGAACAGTTTTTCAAATGTTCTATAAGACTACTTTATCCTGAGCATCTGAGACGAGAGCAATGATTTTACCCGTACCAGTAGAAGTAATCTATGCAGAATAAGAAATGTTCACAACTCTTCTACCTACAGCAAGACAGAAAAGCTTGTGATCACCACTGATATAACTAGAACGAATGTAGCTATTTCCCTGAGAGCCTGTCTTTGGATACAGCAGCCAAAATCTGAAATCCCCACCTTGAGGAAAATAAACATATGCAGAAGCAGTTGAAGGGAGAAGAGGAGGAATACTAGGAGTTCACCATTCAAAATACTCTCCCTCAACTATATCACATTTCACCAAAATCTGCTCCACCCATCAACGCTTATGCAAGTTCCCTTTCCCCAAGAAATCTTCATTGTCCATAGTAATAGCTTCCGTCTCAGAGATCCTAGTTCTTAATCTTCGGTCATAAAGTTTGTTGTGGCCTTACCTATGTCGAGCCCTTTCACTGATATTTCACTTTTTTGTGTCCACATTGTTGCCATCTTGAAAGGGAGAAAGGTTCCAAGAGAAGAGTTCACTGTGTTTGGAGCTCTAGTGGCATAGTGCCCAAGGCATTTGACTGCTAACCAGAGGTTGGTAGTTCAAACCCACCAGCCACTCCTCAGAAGGAAGATCAGTCAATCTACTTTTGTAGAGATACTGCCTCAGAAACCCAAGGAGGAGTCGCTATGAGTTGAATCAACTCAATGGCAGTGAGTTTGGTTTGTTTAAAGCTGGATTCAAATAATAGCTTAGGCTCTGAATAGCAGCATGATGGAAGTCCCTGGGTGGTACAAATGGTTAACACACTCTGTTGTTAACCAAAAGGCTGGTAGCTTGTATCCAACCAGACAAACCTCAGAAGAAATGCCTGGTGATCAGAAGCAGAAATCGGTCATTGAAAACACTATGGAGCACAGTTCTACTCTGACACACATGAGATCTCCATGACTCAGAGTCGACTCCATGGCAACTAGTTTAGCTGCATAATATGAAGAAGACACTTACTCTCTCTCAGTCTCAATAGCGTTATCTATAAAATAGAGTCATAACTTTTCAGGGTTGTTATAAAACTTAAAGAAGACTATATATGCTAAGTATCTGGCACACAGTAGCTCTTCAAAATAATCTTTGTTTGCTTCCTCAGCAGCTTTCCATTCTCCTCATTCCTGCATTTGTTGTTGTTGTTGTTATGTGCCGTCAGACTAACTTTTTGACAGCAAGAGTTAGACATCTTTTGTGTCCTCTACTATTACAGAGCAAGGAATAGATATTATTAGAATGAAATAATAAAATGATAATGCTGAAGGATAAAAATCAAGTGTAAGCAGACTGATCTTCTTCTAGGATTGGGCAAGCAACTTAATTTTGTTAGGCTTACAATGTAAAATAGGAAAGGTGATGAGTTTGACAAACTGGAGAGTTTATGCCTGAAAAAGACCAATAATTCTCAGTTCCAGACAACAGAAGCTGAGCAGGAATGGGGGTACATGATTGACAAATCCCCTGATTTTTTTTTTTTTTCCAGAAAACTTGGAATTCTGGACTTTTATGTCTAGTATTGATATTTTCGAAGCTCTATGAAGCTCTATGGAGCTCTGGTGGCATAGTGCCTAAGGCATTTGACTGCTAACCAGAAGGCTGGTGGTTCAAACCCACCAGCCACTCCTCAGAAGGAAGGTTGAGCAACTACTTCCATAATGTTACTGCCTCGGAAACCCAAGGAGGAGTCTCTATGAGTCAATGGAAGTTTTTTTTTTTTTTTTTTTTAATGAAGCTCAAGCAAATGAAGTCTGTGGATTGTTAGTTTGCAACTTTGAAATGGATCACGGACTCTCAGGCAAGGACTAAGAGGTCTTCTGTAGGTTGCCAGTACCTAAATTCTTATTTGAATGTCCCAGGGCTTTCCAATCAGATACACAACAGAGGGAGTCCCACTGAAATTTGGCCTTCTACCTGACTGTCTACCTGATTGTCATTTAGGCTCTCAGCATCTTCATGCTGTGTAATTCCCTGACTCCTGGAGACATTTGCTAATTTTGTTAGACGAATCACCTTGTCAGGGGTTTGCAGCAACGCTAAATGATAGATGCATATGATCCTTCTGGATGTCAACTCCCAGTCTGGTAGGAGAGTTAACACAGAAACACAACACAGGTAACATTGCAAGACAAGTCAGCCAGGGATCACAAACTCAATGCTTCCAGGAGCCAGTCAGCTACAGAAAATGAGAGGAGTGGTCGGGTTGGGAAAGAGTCTGCTTAGATGGGATGAATGTTCCCTGCTTTAGCCATAGGAATGTTATCTGGGACAGAGTTGCCAAAACTTTTAAAATTTCAAAAAGGTCAAGATAGCCAAGTGTCAACATAAAATTCCCTGATTTGTAAACACTAAATGAATCTGAAGACATGCTTGGTCTGGGTTTGGTCATTTGGTGACCCTTTCTGCAGTAGCTGAAACCACTGGCCCAGTTTGGCCAGCCTGACTCGTTTCTTGTTAGGTATTGTTGCATCAATTCTGACTCATGGTTTTCCCATCCTTGCAGAGTAGAACCACTCCATAAAGTTTTCAAGGCTGTGATCTTTCAGAAACAGATCATCAGGTCTGTCTTCCAAGGCACTTCTGGCTGGATTTGAACTGCAAACCTTTCAGTCAGTAGTTGAATGCTCAACCATTTGTGCCATCAAGTACTCCTGCAGTATTTGATAAACAATAAATGGAAGGCTCAGCAAGGCGCACCACACAGTCAGAACAGAAGAGGAACAAGACAACATGGCCTCTCTGTCCTTGCACAAGCTATTCCCTCTACCTGTAATGTTCTCACTCACCCCTTTCCCACTCCACCTGCACCTCCGTGATCTTGTCCTCCTGCAAAACTTCTGTTTATCTTTAAAGCTCAGTTCAATACCTCTCAGTGTAGCCAACTCCATTCCTTACGGTATCTCTAACACTGTACAAATCCCTGCTATTGCATTCACAGCATTACATTTTAATTTTCTCTTTACAGGACAGTTAGCCTCACTAGGGATAAAGTTCTCTAGGGCAGGAAATGTGTCTTACTTTTCTCTGCATGTCTAGTGCTTAATATACATCTGGGTTTGGTGAAGGACTCAAAATGCTTGCTAAATTACTAGAGGACTTTCTAGATTAAAGAGATTCTCAAAATGTGATCCTCATACTAATTACAACAAAGTCCCCCCAGGGCTTGCTCTTGGTATTCTGATGCAGAAGACTAGACCCTCTCACAACCCCCATTCTTGCTTTAAATAAGCTTTCTGGGTGAATCTTGTGTGCACAAAGTTTGATGGCCTGTGAGCTACACTGGAAAAAGTATTCAATGAGGAAAAAGTGTTTGTCTTTTTATTAGCCATTATATTCGTAGTATTTAGCATAGAGATGGGCACAAAGTAAGCATTCAGCATATATTGGATGGATGGATGGATGGATGGATGGATGACTTGATGGGTGGATGGATGAAAAGGCAAGAAATATGTTGCAACAATGCTCCTCAGACTTCTAACAGAAACATTGGTCAGTATTTTCATCCGCTCCATTGTTTACTGAAGATAATTTTTGCTGAAAACAATTTAAAAATAGTTGCAGCAATACATCGACAAGGACCTACCAGAAATTTAAGCTGGATTCAGAACAGGACATGGAATAAGGGATATCATTTCTGATGTCAGATGGGTCTTAGCTGAAATCAGAGATTACCAGGAAGATGTTTACCTGTGTTTTATTGACTATGCAAAGGCATTCAATTGTGTGGCTCATAATGAATTATGGATAACATTGAGAATAGGAATTCCAAAACACTTAATTGTGCTCATGCAGAATGTGTACATAGACCAAAAGATACTCTTTCTAACAGAACAAGGGCATACTGAGCAGTGTAAGATCAGGAAAGGTATGTGTCAGAGTTGTATGCTTTCACCATAGTTATTCAACCTGTATGCTGAGCAAATAATCTGAGAAGCTGGACTGTATAAAGAATGCAGAATCAAGATTAAAAGAAGACTCAAAAACAACCTACGATATGCAGATGACATAACCTTGTTTGCTGAAGGCAAAGAAGACTTTAAGCACTTACTGATGGAAATCAAAGACTACAGCCTTCAGTATGGATTACACCTCAACACAGAGAAAACAAACATCCTCACAACTGGGCCAACAAGCAACATCTTGATAAACAGAGAAAATATTGAAGTTGCCAAGGATTTCATTTTACTTGTAGCCACAATCAACACTGATAAAAGCAACAGTCAAAAAGTCAGAGACATTGCATTGGACATATTTGCTGCAAAAGACCTTTTTAAAATGTTAAAAAGCAAGGATGTTACTTTGCAGATTAAGGTGTGGCTGACCCAAGCCATGTTATTTTCAATCTCCTCACAGGAATGTGAAAGCTGAACAATGAATAAAGAAGGCCTAAGAACTGATGCCTTTGAATTGGCAAAGAATATTAACTATACCCTGGATTGCCAGAAGAATGAACAAATCTGCCTTGGAAGTAGTACAGCCAGAAGGCAAGATGGTAAGATTCCTTCTCACGTATTTTGACCATGTTATCAGGAGGGATCAGACCTTAGAGAAGGACATTGTGCTTGGTAAAGTAGAAGGTCAGCAAAAAAGAGGAAGCCCCTCACTGAGATGGCTTGACACAGTGATTGCAACAATTAACTTAAACACGGCAATCAATGACTATGAAGATGGCGCAGAACTGGACAGCGTTTCATTCTGTTGTACATAATGTTACTATGAATGGAAACCGACTCCAAGGCACCTAACAACAACAAAAACATCGTTTACACTCACCACATAGGCAAAGATAAATGACAGCTGGTCAGTAACTGCCATGTCTGTGGAAGCCTCCCCCTTCCTTCCCCTGTAGGCTTGTAAGGGGACACAAGGCATTTGGATCGGTAAATGACTTTAGCCTTTACTGGATGCAAGCAAGGAAAACAAGAAAAATTAAATGCAAAGAAGACACCAAACTCTCATCTTGGCTAATGGTATTAGTTGATACTCCTCTTCCATCTTCCCTGCTTTCCCTGTTCTATAATCACCTCTCTTCCTTTTTGAATCCCCTGTTGCTAACATATCTAGCAGGAATATTTCTGGTTACACTTCCTCTCCCTTCCCTTCTCCACCCTCTGGTGGAGGGATAATGAATAGCAAAATGCACAGAAAAATAAAACAGGAAAAATTCTGAAAAAAAATTTTTTCTGAAAAGATTTTTTTTCTGGGGGTCAGACTGACTTTGGGCAATTAATTTAAGGTAACTACAAGTCCAGATTTTAAAAAGGCACAGAAAATTAAATCTGAATAAAATGTTTTTCATAAGTGATTAATCAAACCCACTCTTCTCTAAACCACTCTGTTTCTTTTGACTTTTTTTTTTCCTTCATTCAAACTGGGACATGTATAAAAATTTCCCACACTAATGGACCACAGTGAAGATAGCCCCAAAGGGCTCTTTAGCCTTACATAGAAGTTAATAGAGTCCTACAGGCGAGCTGGGAATTGCAGTGACAGCATCACCATCTGAATTGCCCAATACTCTCTCTGATGTAGGGTCTAAAGAGAGTAGACTAAAAGTCTAAATAAACACAATGTAACTATTTCTCAGACAAGCCCTACTACAATGTTCGCCACTGGACTATAAGCTATTTGAAAGCCTGGGTATTTTATCATCTTTTTATTTCCAATGTCCATCTTAGTTCAAAGCATTGAAGAAATATTTAATGAAAGATCAAATGACCGATGCAAGACTTCATGGAAACCTATATATTGGTATACGTCAGGAATCAATTTCAAGAACTCAGATCCTGCCAGTGCAAGTTCACTGTCCCTAATAACTACCCAGTAACCCCACTGGAAGTGAAGTCTTAAGTTGTGAAGACAACAATACAGAAGCAGCACCTTTTGCTTTAGAACACTTCCTCCTATTTTTGTCTTTTATTATCTCATCCAGCCAGTCAACATCTTGACACTAGAATAGCAGTTAACAACTCTCTCCACCAAGCTCTGCTGTTGACACCTCTCAGCAATGTGAGTGAATATCATGCCAGCCATTTATTCTTCTTGATTCTCTAAGCAATTATTCATTTAGTAATGTACCCCTTTGAGAGTATGACAAAGGCTGTGGAGTATAACAAGAGCTATAGAGCTTCTCCCTAGAAAGTACATCAGCATATCATATATATATACAACAGATTATTCATAATCTTAGTTTATAGATACACTGATGCCTACACTCAAATCCTCCCTTAAAAGACCTTGTCGTGTGCCATCCAGTTCATTCTGTCTGAGTCATAGTGACCTTATAGGGCAGAGTATAAATTCCCTATAGTGTTCCCCACCAGCCACTCCTCGGAAGGAAGATGGGGCAGTCTACTTCCGTAATGATACTGCCTCGGGGTCACTATGAGTCTGTCTGACTCGATGGCACATAACAACAACAACAACAGGGTTTCCTAGGCTACAATTTTTATGGGAGCAAATCACTAGGTCTCTTCTCCCACAGAGTGAATGGTGGTTTTGAACCACCAACAGTTTGTTTAGCAGCTGAGTGCTTAGCTATTGTGCTACCAGGTCTCCTTCTAAAAGACCTTACACTAAGCCAAATCAAAAAGAGTGTGGCTAAAAACCTACTGAGTATTATTTTAGTTCCTCAAGAAGATATTTTCACAGAATTACAATTCAACATTCAACAATTAAACTTCAGCTCTTTTTTTGAGGGTAGTGAGTAACACAAAACCAAAAAACAAAAACAAAAACAAAAAACTCACTGCCATTGAGTTGATTCCAGTTCATAGCTACCTCCACTGGGTTTCCAAGGCTAGAAATCTTGATGGGAGTAGATGTCCCCATCTTCCTTCTGTGGAGCAGCTCGTGGGTTTGAACTGCTGATCTTTGACTAGCAGCCAAATGCTTTATCCACTATGCCACCAGAGCTCCTTATGAGTAACAGAGTAGGCAAGATATTCAACCTGAATATTATCAAAATGCAGAATGGCTATTTGCTCTATCCAGTGGATCACTCCTAGTAAAACCAATGGGTCACTTCAGAGCAAAATCACACCTATGATTTGAAACACAAAAGTTTTTCACCTTAAGTGTTTTCCAGGTCACATTTGACAAGATCCTAAAACTTCTTTCATTTCTTGAGTATTCTCGGATTGTGTAAGGATCAATGAATCTATTAGTGGCCAGGAATATGGGCCTTCGGGGACACAAGACCACTGCTTAACCTTAGCTAAGTTTCAGAACCTGTTTCAGCTTTAGTTCCTTCATTTCTAAAGGGAATATAACATTCAGAACTCCACTGCTCTCCTGCCAGGACTAAATGAGCCAACACATGAAAGGCAATGAGTGCATTGCATAGGCCATAGTAAATACTCAATAAATGGTAATGAATATTACTGTAATTATCCATAAAATATTTATCATAGTTCTTGACATACAGTGTCCTGAATAAAAAGAATCTGATACAATTACAATGCTTGGGATTCATATCAATATTAGTTTATGGGTGGTCTCAGGATTACAGGAATTTTGAATTCTCCTTTAGAGCCTTCAAAATATATTCAGTTCAAGTCACTGAAGACTCACATATGGGAACGTGGGAAAGAGATGAAGGAAATATGGTCTATGCCTTCAACCGCCCATACCTCAGCAAAAGTCACCAAATCAATATTGTCGTTGTTGTTAGGTGCTGTCGAGTCATCTCCGACTCTCATAGCGATCTTATGTACAACAGAATGAAACACTGCCCACTCTTGTGCCAGCCTCACGATCCTTGCTATACATTAGCTCATCACTGCAGCCACTATGTCAATCCCTTTTGTAGCGGGCCTTCCCCAAATTGATTGTGGCTTACAAAACCTATGGTACCAATTTTATCCAGTTTTGGGTCTGAAGTTGTTCTTGCTCATTCAGCTCACACTTCCATGCCATATGTTCCTACTTAAGTTTAATAGGTAAAAAAATGTCTCTCCTGAGTAATGTGTATGCTTTAATCTGACGTAAAATGACAATAAATCTGACATAAAATACAAACTCACAGGTTTCCTTTTCAGTGTTACCCTTAGTTGTAAGAAAAACCAGAGACTAGCATTTGTTGCCTGCATTTTATAATGCATTCAAGTCAGATGCCAGAGATTCAACTATCTCTTCTCCGTCTTGAGGCCACCATTGTTCTGTTTTGTGCTTAAAGGCCATCCTACAAACCCCAATCATTTCAAGTCTTTTTGGAAATAATCAAGACATACATTTTTAATGATTATAGATCATTTTCAACAATTGAAAACCACACATACAACTTCTCACCTACCTCCTTCTTATCAAGCCTCAAGGACAGGTTCTCATTTTAATTTATGGATGAAAAAAAGGCTTGAGCATTTTAGACCACATTCTCCAAGTTAGACCCTTAATTCTACATCTCTCAAAGTTTCCTATGTGTGAAACTCTCTCAGCTAATCTAGAAAACTTTGTCAAGGTAAGGGAAAAGTCTACCCAAGTACCTATTGTGCTGGCATTTAAAAGTTAGCTGAGAGTGAAAAAGCAAACCCATTCCATGAAGCTTTGCAGGATGTGAAATACTAACTGCTGGAATAACTCGAACAGCCCTGGAAATTTTCCTTGGAGGGCTTTCTCTTAGGAAGACGGATGACGACTCCGTCATTTTTGCAACACCACCACCTACCCACAGGCCCTCCGTTCATTGGTCGATCGCAGAAAAGAAATCTCAGAAATAGAAGCAATTACTTACATCTATAGGTCATCTCAAAGCTGTCGCTGATGTTCACAATATCAATCTGGGGAAGTAGCTTTGGGGGCTCTGTGAGTTGCGACAAAGCAAATCTAAAAGCGGCATGTTCCTGTGACTGCTGATTTGGAAATAATCCCCCTGTGAGGAAAGGAAATGCAACATAGTATCTGGGCTAGAAACAGGTTTTAGTGCCTCAGCTGCCCCCAACAGATGGGCCCCTTTCTTCTGCCTGTGTCAAACCCTCCAATTACAGCCTTTACTAGAGGGGATGAGAGTTCAAATAGACTCAACTGGGCACTGAAGCTTAAACTTCTACAGATCAGCTTTGATGGGACAAGGCCCTTCAACATCTATCACTTTGCTCAAATATCTGATTGTTCATCCCTCAACTCAGCTCAGGTCACAGAAAACAGGATAGCTGTGGCCCGTCTCTTCTTCCTAGATGACCTATGCTCTTGCTTGCACATAAACCCTCGCTGTGTCTATTTTGTCCAGTTATCGGACCCGTTTCTTATCGTAGAGTCTTGTGGGTGTTAATAAATATTGCTTTAGTAAATCTAACTCTGTGTCCCTGTGGGTTTCTCCAGCATTATTCCTCCTAGCTTTGACACTTTGGTCTTTGGCCTGGTGTGATCTGCATGCAATTTAACTATTCCATTCCATTCCCTCTAAGGTTTATTACTCATTTCCCCTTAAAACTCATAATTTTCTGCAAACAGTGATTTGCTGTTTCATTCACCATTCATGATCTCAGCTACTTAGGAATGACTTGTTACATAAGGGATTACCATTGTGAGTATATGCATGGTAGAACCCTGTGTTTCAAAAATATGTGATCTTAGGAATTTCAAGAGGATATGGGCATCTTTTTCTAGTAAAAAGCACAGAAAATGTGCCTTTTTGGGTTTCTTTTCCAAGTGACAAGAGTACATGGCTTACCTTGATGTTTACTGTGGACATGCCAATGAATTTAAATACATTTCTTGGAATTAAAATCAGCTATTTCCAGAGGATGAACTATAATGAATGCTTAGAAAGAAGTTCATCCTGAATCCAACAGAATTCACAGTCTCATTGTAATGCACTTCTAACTTCTTATACAGTGAGTAGATGTTTCTTTTCCAGAGCCAATAAAGTGGATTACAATGCTTTTGTTGGAGATTATACAAGTGAAATCAAGTATTACCTGATGGCGGTGATATTTTTCAGCATTTGTTCTACAATTCATGTTTCAACCTTTTATTTGCAAATGAAAACAACACTGGTTTTATCAGTTGAACGAGCATACAGGGGCTAAATCTCATGGACAATCTGCAGATATACATAAGCAAACATCCTATACACACACACACACACACACACACAAGCACCCCCATGTGTTTCTTTCCATGGCAAAATATACAAATACACTTGGAGAAAGTCAAGTCCACACATCTCTACGGGAGGAGCATTTGCACTCAGCAAAGTATGGGCAATACATAAGTACAAACATGAACAATGCCACATACTAGAAGAAGTGATTTATACATGTACATATGCCCCCATTTTAAAGAGTGAAAATAAACAAACAAAAAAAACTGTTCTTGATTCTGAGGCTACTCCCTCCCCCTGGTGACCACACCCCACACACTTCCCTCTCCCCTTCTTCCTACCCAGAAATGAATGAAAGAGAGGGGATGGGAGGTGCGGAGGTAGAAGGCTACAGGCTGGCCTACCAGGGAAGTATCTCCCTGAAGACAAGAAGTTTTGCATGTAAAGTGCATGTAAGCCACTAACACAAATACCTTCACACTTCAGAATGCAGTTTAACAGGTGTCAGGAAACAAAGCAAGTTATTCCATGGATACTCCAACCACCCTGGAGGCCAGCTAGCTGGAGAGGCCAAGAAGAGACTGGTACTGCAGCACATGTCAGCCCAAATACCACCTGTACCACATCTCCCACAAACACACACTCACACAAAGAACAGAAGATCTCAGCAACAGGAAGTTTCCGTAGTGGAGCTATCTCCCTATCAGGGGAAAGAAAACAGAAGCCAAACCAACCAAGAAATCTGTAAGCAAAGCAGCTCACTTGATTTGGGACATAGACAACCCTGAATTGCTGCTGGTCACACTGATGTCCTGAGTTCTCTTGCAAATGTGTTGTTATTGGTCATATTGTTCCTGTTTGTTTTGCTTTCCCTCATCTGTATTAGGAATAGCGGTATCTGTTAGCTACCCCATAAAATACGGGAGGATGGTGGTCCTTTTGGAAGCACAACAAGCAGGGATTGGAAATGAGGGAAAAAAAGCCATGCAGCATGTTGCAACCTGCTTCCAAGTTGAGGGAATGGAACACAGTGATGGGGATCGCTAACAGAATAAAGAAGCATGCATGTGTTTGTGTGTGTAAAAAAGACAATGCCTATGAACAGAAAATTTAAGAGAAGGAGCAATTGAAGAAATAGAGGGAAGGCAGGCTGGGAAGTTCCAGGACTGGGAGGTGGGGGGGCCCATCCCACCAAGGCAGACAGCAAAGAAAAGGTAGCCAGGGGAGTCCAGAGCAGAGAGCCTCCCTTACCTTGGAGTAGGGGTATCTATCATTATTTCAGTGTCTGCCACAAACCCAGCACACTCCACTCCTTAACAGGGTCTCTTTCTCCTCCCCTAGCTAAGAAATCACTGTCCCTTTCAATTCAAAATATATGCATATTTCAAATATATAATCACACACATAATATACATTACCACTCATATTTATATAAATCAATGAAACTGGGTACCATCTACCAAGCAATGGAATTAACTCCTTAAACACCCACTACCCTTTTCCTTTCTATAGCTGATTTTTTTTTTTTTTTTTTACTCCAAAGCAGTGGTTCCTCCATTTCATTTCACATGCTCATGGCTGGAGTGTGAGTGGTGTGTATGTGTGTGTGTGTGTGTGTGTACACATGCTTCCCCTTTGCCCTTCATCTCATCAAGAGAAGCCCCCTCCCCACATTGACAGCCCAAGTCCTCCTCCCACAGCTTTAGATAGCCAAGTCCAACAGCTTGTACTTAAGGGGGTACATATCCCCCCAAACCGCTGGCCAGATCCTGAGATCCTTCCCAAGGTGGCCCCTCTCACTCACCGATCTGGATATTGTTGGGGAAATTGGCACCTACTACCGTGCCTAGGAAACCGGTGCAGAAGAAGGCAAAAATGTGCTGCATATTCCTTTTTGCATTGGCGAAAAAGAAGCCCAGGTCCAATCATAGATTTGGTGTTTTCCCCCTTCCCTTTATTCCTCTCACTGTTCCGACTCTTCTTTTTCTCCTGCAGTTCCTTCCTTTCTTGCTTCCTTCCTTCCTTCCTTCCTTCCGTGAGGTTCGTCTGTTTCCCTTGGAATCCGAGCACTTAAACTGCAGCGTTAACACCAACTGACAGCCAGATTAACTGAGCACGGAAGAGAGAAGCCCGTCCTCACGCTAGCTGGAGTGCTTGCTCCCCCTCTCCCTCTCCTCTTGCAGCCTGCCTCTCGCTCCCTCCCTTGCTCTCGCTGGTTCTCCCCCTCACACTCACACAGGCAGCAAGCGCTATGCTAATACCCACCTCGCAGCCAGCTCTGACTTCCACAGCTGACCTCCTCTACCTACCACTCTTTGCCTCCCCTACTTCCACCTCTCATCCTCCTTTCCAACGGTGGAGATGGATGGGGGGTGATGGGGGGTGATACGCAGAGCTTGGCCCAGAAAGGGGCAACTCTGCAGTCCCCTTCACCCTCTCCCACCTTCCTCAGCTCCTTCCCTCAGCCCCCCAGCCAGGCAGAGGCTACTGGGAATGTGGGTTCAGCTGTAAGTCAGTAGGTGGCAGGGGGTCCCCACAATAGTCCTGGATCCACCTACTGCCTGATCTAGGTCACTTTTTCTAGGAGTGCACGGTCTGTGCTGGATACATCTCCTGCACTCCACTGGCCCAATTATTACTACAACTAATTCCTAATGGGAAGACCTTAGAAATCCCTCCTAGAAAATGCAATGGTGAAAAAAAAAAAAAAAAAAAAAAAACCTTTTTCCTCCTAATGGGAGGACTGACAGAAAGACAAACAGGAGGATCTGAGATGACTGGGAGCTGCCTAGATAGGGACTTGGCAGAAGCTATCTACCTTTAAAGTCAGAATTGGTGGGATCTTTAAACCCTAGGCATTTAAAGGGGACCCTCTCTTCCTCCCTCTACATTCCACAGGAGTCTATAGCATCTGAATAGTGTGGGTGTACAATAAAGGCTAAGGATACTTACACAGAGCAATTACATGAGTCATTTTGCAGAGATTCTAGTGAAAGGATTTAGGCTTCTTTTACTTCTCTCTGGACTCTGTTAATGTCTTGTGTAAACTGGAGCCCTAGAGACCCTCTTGGATCAGGGTTTCCACTGTAAGTGACCTGTAGAGAAAACAATTTTGTTCAGGAAGTAGCGTGGGTCTCCAATCAGTGATTAGCAGCCACAGAGAACTTATGAAACAATCTCACAGTATTGTTTCACTGTATCGTCACATCAGCCCTGTGAAGTGCCTATGATCCCCATTTTACAGGTGGAAAAACTGAGACTTCGGGGATTAAATCATAAAGACATTAGACCTACCAACATAAAGCCTAGACCTTCAGGTCCTATATACATACAGTACAGACTATGAACTTGCTCTGGGCACCAGCTGATCCATGGCCCTGACCAGGCCTCCCACCCAACAAAGCATAATCCAGGAAAGGGAAAGAGGAATGAGGGAAAGGAATTTGAAATGAGGAAGAACAGACTTTGCCAATTAAATAGGTCATTTTAGCCACAGACATCTCAAAGAGTGAACCTGCAGGGTAATTATAAGGACTGGGATTTGTAAGAAATATTTGGCTGTGTTCTATGGAGTCTCCAAATTGTTATTGTTAGGTGCCATTCATTTGGCTCTGACTCATAACGACCCCCATGTATAACAGAATGAAACAGTGCCCTGTCCTGTGCCAGCCTCACAATGCTTGCTATACATCATTGCAGCCACTGAGTCAATCCATCTCATTGAGAGCCTTCTCCTTTTTCACGGACCCTCCACTTTACCAAGCATGATATCCTTCTCCAGGTGCTGGTCCCTTCTAACAACATGAGTAGGTGAGACCAAGTCTGGCCATTCTTTCTTCCAAGGAGCATTCTGGTTGCACTTCCTCCAGGACAGATTTGTTAGTTCTTCTGGCAGTCCATGGCACTTTTCAGTATTCTTCATTGCCAACACAACTCAAAAGCATCAACTCTTCTTTAGTCTTCCTTATTCATTTTCCAGCTTCCACATACATATGAGGCTATTGAAAATACCATGGCTTAGGTTAGGCACACTTCAGTTTTCAAAGAAACATCTTTACTCTTCAGCATATTGAAGAGATCTTTTGCAGCAGATTTTCCCAGTGCAATATGTGGACAACTAAACATGGAGGCTGGATGCTTTATTATTTCCTGTGCACTTTTACTTTTATTAATCAGCTCAAGTGCTTTTTAAAGCTAATGTTGATTCATCATTTACCATGTTCTAGGTACTAGGCTAGGAAGATATGGCAATCTACTTCCATAGATATTTACGAAACCCAATAGGGGTCCCTATAAGTTGGAATCCATTTGATGTCAGTGAATTTTGAGGTACTGTGCTAAGCACTAAAAGGAGTTCTGGTGGTGCAGTACCTGAGGCATTTGGCAGCTCACCAGAAAGTTGGTGGTTCAAGCCCACCACTAGCTGCTCTGTGGAAGGAAGATGGAGCAGTCTACTTCTGTAAAGATTTACTGCCTTAGAAACCCAATGAGGGTCTCTATGAGTCAGAATCCACTCAATAGCAGTGAGTTTGTTTTTTTCCATAAGCTAAGACCTGCACAGGATACATTTAATTATACAACAATCCCTGTGGAAAGTAATTTCATCCCCATTTTATGGATACAAGAACTGAGGTTTAATAATTTACTAGAGGTTCCACTGCTGACAAGAAAATACTGAAGGCTTAAACTCCAGAAATTCTACCATCAGACCCCAGCTCTTAACCATTAGGTTCTAAAGGCAATAAGCACTGGACAGGGACAGTCTACAGACAGTGTAAGCATCAGCTTGGAAAGGCGGGAGAACAGAATCAGGGAAGATCACCTCTAAGCTCCCTGCCAACATTAAGAGTCTGTGATTCAATGATTCGATCTTATAATTTCTCTATTTGCATTTTCTGTCTCTTACTATTTTGGATGGTACCTGGGGATCTTTTAAGTTCTCTGAGCTCTGTACCTGGTAATAATAATAATTAGCCTGTCACTGAAGGCTTCACACTTCTCTGTCACCTTTCAGAGGAAGATCTCAAAGCCCCATATAAGGATTAATTAGCAAAACCTCAACGCCCACCTATAATAAGCTAGAATTATTTTGCTTACTTGGTGGAGGGCCTTAAAGGAGGTACAAAAATGCATTTCTGTGACTATATAAATCATATAGTCAGATGGATCATCCTAAAATATAGTTCTAATTATGTCACTGTCCTGATGAAATATATCCAATGGATCTCCTTGGCCTATTAAATAAATAGTTGTTCAATGATTAAATAAATATCAAACTAGAACACTTCAAACTTGGAATTTTAAGTCAAATTACATGTGGATTCAATTGTTTACCCCATTTTCTTTCAAAATTTTCAATTCAAATATTGGTGAGGAACCTACTCTGTATCCAACAGCATGCCAGGTGCTAGGGGTATAGAGAAAGGAATCAGACAGGGTCTCTAACTGAAAACAATTGAATGTAGTAGAAGAGGAAGAGAAGCCAGCCAACTGTCATCTAAGGCAGACTTTGACAAGCTTTCTAATAGAGATGCGAACATAACACTTGGGGAGCAAAAAAGGAAGTAAACAATATGTCTGTCTGTGGGGATCCAGTAAGGCTTCAAAAGAGCTGGACCGTGAAGGATGAGGAAAGCACAGGCGAAAGGCAAGAGCAGGGGGAGGATGGTGCGTACAGAGGCAATAGCACCAGCAAGGCACAGAAGCAGAAAGGATGCCTTTTGATCCATGAACCTGAAGCCTCTGGTGTGGGATTGAGTAGAAAGGATAGGGGAATATGAACCCTGGAAGTGGTCAGGGTCAGAGTCAGGGTCAGGGTTTGTAAACCACTGAATTCCAGATGGGTGGTTGGTGAGGCATTTTTAGTATGAGAGTTCCTTCACCAGTTATGTGGGTAGGAAGGTAGAGACTGACTGTGGATGGAAGGTGATTTCCTTTTTTCCTCAGCTTCAGAAGTGGAGACTATATACCATAATCTCTTCTCCTAAATTACCCATTCTGATTCCATTCTTCATTAGTTCATCATGTGGTCTTGCTCTCTAGCCCCTGATCCTATCCATCACCAATCTTATTCATTATATTCATCATCAGTCTTGGAAGACTGTCTTGATTCTTCATAGTCTGTTGCTAACAATGGCCAAATGTGACTTATTTGATTTAGATGACTCAGCTGCTAGCCAAAAGGTGGGAGGTTTGAGTCTACCCAGAGGTACCTTGGAAGAAAGGCCTGGTGATCTACTTCTGAAAAATCAGCCATTAAAAACCCTAGGAAATACAGTTCTACTCTGACACACATAGGGTCACCAAGAGTTGGAGTTGACTTGATGGCAACTGTTTATTTGCACATTCATCATCTTACTTAATCCTCTCAACAACCACACATGGGTAGGAATTACAACCTACTTTACAGAGGAGGTAGCTTAGAGTGATTAGATGTTTGTTAAGGCAGTGGTTATCAAGTGGAGGTGATTTTGTCTCTCCAGGGGACATTTGTATTGGCTGAAGACTTTTTCATTCTCACAACTGAAGGTAGGCATTCTATTAACTTCTAATGGGTAGAGGCCAGGGATTCTGCTAAACATCCTACAACACACAGGACAGCCCCTAACCCTCCAAAGAGTTATCTAATCAAAAATGTCAATAGTGTAGAGGTTGAGAAATTCTAACTTAAAGGGAAATAGAAAGTAACACTAAAGGGACTAGATGCCAGGGCCTCCACTCCAGCCTCCCTTTCTGCTATATTTCACTGAAGAAAGATTAGGTTCATCTTCTTTCTGGGTTTGCACATTTTAAAATGTGATCTCTAGAGGTGGGTGCTCCTTAAAGTCTAGATGGATGAATGTCTAATGGAGGGAACCCAGGCTGGTGACAGGAACAACTTTCTTAATTAATGCTGCTCAAATCATGCCCCACAGATGACATGGCACCTACTCCTAATATCAGTTATGATATCCTGTTTCATATCTTTGGTATGCTTTAAATTCCTTTACCATGTAGCCAAAATAACCTAATATTTATTTTGCTTTGGTTTTACACTAAAAATCAAGGAGAATAGTGTTGAATTTCAAAGAGTTTTCAAATTCAAATGCCTACTGAGGCCAAACAGACAAGTGTTTGAAGTGAGCTGAACTGGAGAGAGAGAGAGGGCGGTGAGAAGAAAGAGAACTAAAGAGTTCAAACCCTGTCAAAAGGTGGTTGTAGGTCCTCGAATGATAGCCAGTTGTTGCCATAAGGAAATTTAGGCTTGGTGTGGTGAGACCTTCTCTCTCTCTCTTTTTTTTTTCCCCCAAGGGAAAACAGAAATAATAATTTTGTCTCTTTTAAAATACTATGTGCACCTTAATTGCAAGGACTAGAAAAAAGAGAGGTGTTTCTGGACTCAATCTGGCCTCTCTGTTCTATCTAGTTCAGTGGAAGTCAGGAGACAAGGGTCCAACCACCTGCCTCAATACCAATTTAGCAAATGGCATGTCCATTTTCCTTTCGTTTCCTCATCTGTTAAATGTTGAAGTTGGATGAGATGATGCCTATAGACCATCCTGGTTCTTATGGTTCTGATAAGCTGTGACTTTATTTGACAACAAGGACCAGAGATGGGAAGGGAAAGTGCAACAAATCAAGTCTGGGGGACCTGATCCTGTTACTTGTGACCGTGTCATTAAACAGCTCCCTTGCATTCCCTGGGCTAATGCCTCCATTTGCAAGATGCAGGGTTGTACCAAGGTCTTTTCTAGGTTGAACAATTTAGACTTCTAATGTGAAAAAATTCATGGGGGCAAAAAACACACATCAAATTTTTGATCTGAGAACAGATCACCGGCAGCCAACAAATTGGGAAAGATACAATCAGAGAGAGGGTGCCTGTGTGGCTTTAAAAGGTCCCATTTTAAACATGTTAAATAATAATAATAATGATAATATTTTTCATGTTTTTATCACAATGCATACAGAAGACTCCCAAAATACTCCACAGACTGTGTGTTGTAAGAACACTACCCTAAAGAATGTAATTACCCACCCTGGAATTCTGCCAGGTTTAGCAGCACTTTCTCTTTTTTTTTTTTTTCTTTTTCTTTCAGTCTTCCCTCCCCTTCTCACACAAATGACAGCATTTTCATAAGCCCTCAGCATTACTAGGTAATTAAGGAGCAGAACAAGTTCTGGAAAACACCCTGGGGCAGGATCAATGCCTTTAAAATAAAAAAATCTATTCCAGGGGGAAGCTCCTATGCAGTGCTATCATTTCTGGTAGAATTCAGAGGCACTTTCTGTTCCTCTAAACCAGAGAGGGCTCCAGAAAGGCCACCCAGGCAGCACTGACAATGACAGGTATCCACAGAGAGTACTTCCTGTAGTTCTCTGGAGAGGCCTTGCAGCCTACCAGGCCCTGGACTATGAGACAAGAGAGTCACACTCTCATCACCCTCACTGGGATGGGTGGTTTCAGATGGACAACTTAATCTCTTTCCTTTGATGTCTTCATCTGTGAAATGGGCATAATGAGAGGTCATGCCTCATAGGGCTGGGATGAGGGTTAACAAAGGGCCTAGCAGGGTTCCAAATATATAAATTCCTAAGTATGTAATTGATTCTGCCTGGCATTATTATTATTGTTGCTGTTAACTGCCATCATGTTGGCCCCAACTCATAGCAACCCCGCCCACAATAAAATGAAACACTGCCTATCCCTGTGCCATCTCCACGATTGTTTATAGATCAAACAATTGTGATTCATAGGATTTTCATTGGTTGATTTTTGGAAGCAGATTTCCAGGTCTTTCTTTCCAGCCTTTCTTAGTCTGGAAGCTCTACTAGAACCTGTTCAGCATCTAGCAACACACAAGCTTCCACTAACAGACAGGTGGCGAATGCACTTGAGGTGCATTAGCTGGGAATCAAAACTATGTCTCCTTGTGGAAAATGAGAATTCTAGTGCTTAACAACCACTGCTCATGGCCATTACTATATGCAGGTGAAATGTTATTATTTTTGTCCAGTGGTTGGAGTCTAGATTTACCCTGGCTTTTGAGGTTTTCCAAAGGATTCCAATCATCTTTTGAAATCTCCTACAGCTCATTTCACTAATTATCTATTAAGCCTATGTTACTTCCCATATCCTTCAAAACATTTGCCCATCAGGAATATACAAATTTCTGATTCTACCTATCTCTTAACCTGCTCATCCCCTCATTCCTCACAGCTATCTAAATGGCATGTGTATTGACCCAATTGTCAGTCTAGGAACTTTATTCTTACCATGATGTCTCTCTCTTACACCCTACATTCAACACATCAGCAAATTCTAAGTACTGTTCCTTCAAAATAGCCAGAATCCCACCACTTCCTACCACCTCTAGCACATTCTACCCTCATCTGTCATCTGACCCATTGCAATGTTTACTATCTTCTTATTCCCACTGGTTCTGTACCTCCCTGACCCTCGCCACCGTGGGAACATAATTAGTTCTCTGTGCAGCAGCCAGCATGAAACATTAAAAAACAGAAGTCAGAGCTTGTCACTTCCCAGCTCCAAATTACCTGGGAATTCCACATCATGCTTAGATTAAGATCCAAACTTTGGCTTCTGGTTGTCTCTTCAACCCCATTTTCAAGCCCATCTTCCCTTGTTCACTCTACTCCAGTTACATTGATCTTCTTGCTGTTCTTTGGACACACTAACCATTACCCCCATTTAACACCTTTGCAGGAGCTCTGGTGGCATAGTGCCTCAGGCACTTGACTGTTAGAAGACTGGAGGTTCAAACCCATTAGCCACTCCTCAGAAGGAAGGTTAAGCAATCTGCTTCCATAGTGATACTGCCTCGGAAACCCAAGGAGGGGTCGCTATGAGTCAGATCTGACTCGATAGCAGTGAGTTTGGTTTTTGTTTTTTAAGGAGCTCTGGGTAAAGAGCTCTGGCAGCACAGTGTCTAAGGCATTTAACTGCTAACCAGAAGGCTGATGGTTCAAGCCCACCAGCTACTCCAAGGAAGGAAGATGAGGCAATCTACTTCCGTAAAGATTTACTGCCTTGGAAACCCAGTGGGGATTGCTATGAGTTGGAATCAACTTAATGGCAGTGGGTTTGGTTTGGTTTAAGGAGCTCTGGTGGTATAGTAGCTAAGGTATTTGGCTGCTAACCAAGGAGTCAGTGGTTCAAACCCATCAGCTGCTCCATGGAACAAAGGTGAGGCAGTCTCTTCTATAAAGATTTACAGCCTTGGAAATGCAATAGGGATCTCTATGAGCTAAATTGACTGGATGGCAGTGAGGTGTTTTTATTTTTATTTATTTATTTATTTTTCCTCCAGAAGCACATCATGCAGTCTCCAGGTGGTGCAAATGGTAATGAATATGCTTGAATGCTAACTGAAATGGTGGTGGTTTAAATCCACCCAGAGGCAGCTCAGAAGAAAGGCCTGGTGATCTACTTCTGAAAAATCAGCCACTGAGCACTCTGTGATGCAACAGGTCTACTCTGACACACATGGGCTTGCAGTGAGTTGGAATCGACTCAAAGGCAATCAGTAACCACATTATGTATTATTTATCATTTGACCCACTACTAAAATGTGTCTTGTTCATTCTAATGCTTAGCATGGTTTGTAATACATAGTAAGTTCTCATAAGGTGTTCTGGTGGTGTAGTGGTTAAGGAATTTGGCTGCTAATCAGAAGGTCAATAGTTCAAACCCATTAGCCACTCTGCTTCCATAAGGTGTTATAGCCTTGGGAATCCAATAGGGGTCACTATGAGTTGGAATCAACCTAATGGCAATGAATTTGGTTTGGTTTTAGAAAAGAATGAATGGAAGGTCCTTATCTTTCCTGAAGCACCCTACTCCTCTTTGCTACCTTCTAATTTTTCAAACCCAATTCAATTTCCTTTTCTCCATGATACTCTCCCATACTCAACCAGCCCACCCTGATTTTGGCCTTCCTTAGTATCTAAGATAGTTAACACTTACTGATTTTAATTAATATTTAACATTTTCATAGGAGTAAGCCTTTGCCTCTCCCATTTGGACTTTCAGTCGCTTAGGGACAGGAACCCTGCTTATAAGATAATTAAAGCTATTTATTTTATTTTCTTTTTGAGTACTTACTATGTGCCAGGGAGCTCCGGTGGAGTAGTGCCTAGGGCACTTGACTACTAATAAGAAGGCTTCTGGTTCAAATCCACTAGCCACTTCTCGGAAGGAAGGTTGGGCAATCTACTTTCATGGTGATACAGCCTCAAAAACTGAAGGAGGGGTCTCTATGAGTCGGATCCTACTTGAGAGCAGTGAGTTTGATTTCTTTTACTATGTGCCAGGCACACTGCCAGGCCACACTCGTACCTACTTCATTTCCTGTGATGCTTACAGTAATCCTCTGAAATAGGGACCTTTACTGTCACCAGTCTTCAGATGGGGAAGGAAGGGCTGGGAGGTTAAGTTGTTTGCCCAAGTTTATACAGCTATTTAAAGTCAAAGCTAGTATTTCACCCTCCATCTGCCTGGTTCCTAAAGCTAGTTCTCCAAATACTATCCTATACTCCCTTGTGGGCTATGCCCATTAATTTGGCCAATATGCACTGGGCAGCCATTTGAAATGTGCACAATCCTTCCAGAAATGTAAAGGATTTTGCCTTAGGACACATGGCTAAGCTCAGTGACTCTTCATATTTGAAACCCCATCCTGTAGTAGTTCTGTCACATTAATGTCAGGAAAGGGCTCTAGAACTTTTCAGGAAACATGAACAAGACTAGGTTTGCTTCAAAAGACAAATGTGTCTTGAAAGAGGAGATGAATCAATGTTTCTCTCCCCTTGTCTGGTGGCTTCCTTTGTTAGAGGCCAAATACTAATTATGGTGCTTAGTGTAGCCCCGCCCCACCCCACAGCCAAAAGGAGATTTCAATCAGTTTTCAGGAGACTTACAACATAAGTGATTCTAATTGAATGCCATTCTCCTAGTATTAAATTTTGCTGCTTGCCTAACCTCTAGCCTCTCTCTTATTACTCTAAAACTAAAACCCATTGCCATTAAGTTGATTCTGACTCATAGCAATACTACAGGAGAGCAGAACTGCTCCACAGGATGTTCACAGTTATAATCTTTACAGAAATAGACTGCCACTTCTTTATCCTCTGGCTGGTGGGTTCGAACTGCTGACCTTTTGGTTAGCAGCTGAGCGCTTAACCACTGCACCACTGCAACTCACCTTATTACTCTGAGAAAGACAAACTGATGCAGAAGGAAAAAAAGGCCAGAGGTGGTACATCTCTCTTTTATTAGGTAGAATGTTAAGAGTTGGAAAGAATTTTTGAGATTTCGGAGTCTAACACCTTCCCTTTCCAAATGAAATAGGAACTCAGGAAGGTTAAATGATTTGCCCTGGGTCACTCAGCTGGATAGTTGCTGATCAGGGACTTGAATGAAACTCATGCTCAACTGAGAGTAATATTTGTATCCTGTCACAGTGACACCAGACACTAGGTTCATTTAGAGGAGTTAAAGTAGTAGCCATAAAAACTGTAGTCCACAGAAAGAGATTTTAACATGAGACAAACCAAACTCACTGCTGTTGAGATGGTTCTGATTCATAGCAACCCCTCCCTGGGTTTCTGAGGTGGTATCTCTGCAGAAGTATAGTGTCCAGTCTTCTTTGCGAGGAGTGCACCAGCCTTCTGATTAGCAGTCAAATGCTTTAGGCACTATGCCAACAGACCCCCTTTTAACATGAGAAGGGAGCTAAATTAGACCCATTTTATAGAAGAGGCAGATGGAGTCCCTGGAGAATGTGACCTGACCACTATTCCACAGCTCCTGTGGTAAATTTTTCACTAAACACTTCTGAGATAATATTTCAGCATGGCAGACAGGGAATATCAAATGGTTAGCCTGCATGTTGCAATATTGAGAGATTCTATGGGCAAAACATTGAGTGATGCAGAAAACATCAAGAGAAGATGGCAGGAATACACAGAGTCACTGTACCAAAAAGAACTGGTCGATCTTCATCCATTTCAGGAAGTGTCATATGATCTAGAACCAATGGTACTGAAGGAGGAAGTCAAAGCTGCAATGAAAGAATTGGCGAAGAAGAAGGCTTCAGGAAATGACAAAATACCCATTGAATATTTCAACAAATGGGTGCCCCATTGGAGGTACTCACTTGGTTATGCCAAGAGATTTGGAAGACAGCTACCTGGCAAACTGACTGGAAGATCCATATTTGTGCCCATTCCAAAGAAAGGTGATCCCACAGAATGTGGAAATTATATAACAATATCATTAATATTGCACACAAGTAAGATCTTACTGAAGATAATTCAAAACCAGTTGTAGCAGTATATTGACAGAGAACTTCCAGAGGTGCAAGCTGGATTCAGAAGAGGACGTGGAGCAAGGGATATCATAGCTGTTGTCAGATGGATCTTGGCTCAAGGCTAAGAATACCACAAAGATGTTTACTTGTGCTTTATTGACTATGCAAAGGCAAATGATTTTGTGGATCATGATAAATTATGGATAACATTGAGAAGAATGGGAATTCCCGAACACTTGATTGTACTCATGAGGAACCTGTATCTTGACCAGGTGACTGTCGTTCAAACAGAACAAGGGGACACTACATGGTTTAAAGTCAAGAAAGGACTGCATCAGGGTTGTAATCTTTTCCCACACATATTCAATCTATATGCTGAACAAATAATCTGAGAAGCTGGACTATATGAAGAAAAACGTGGCATCAGGATTGGAGGCAGAATCATTAACAACCTGAGATACGCAGATAATACAACTTTGCTTGCTGAAAGTGAGGATGACTTGAGGCACTTACTGATGAAGATTGAAGAATACAGTCTGCAGTATGGATTATGTCTCAATATAAAGAAAACAAAAATCCTCACAACTGGATCAATGAGCAGCATCACAATAAATGGAGACGATTGAGGTTGTCAAAGAATTCTCATTGCTTGGTTCTACAATTGAGTCCAAAGGAAGCAGCAATCAGGACATTAGATGACGTGTAGCACTGGGAAGGTTACCACGAAGGAACTGTTTCAAGTGCTGAGGAGCAAGGATGTCTCCTTGAGGACTAAGGTGCGCCTGACACAAGCCATGATATTTCCAATCACCTCGTATACATGTGAGAGCTGGACAATGAATAAGGAAGACCAAAGAAGAGTTGATGCTTTTGAGTTGTGGTGCAGGCGAAGAATGCTGAAAGTACCATGGACTGCTAAAAGAACTAACAGATCTGTCCTGGAGGAAGTGCACCCGAAATGCTCCTTGGAAGGGAGAATGGCCAGACTTTGTCTCACCTACTTTGGTCACATTTTCAGAAGGGACCATTACCTGGAGAAGGATATCATGCTTGGTAGGGTGGAGATCGACAAAAGAGGGGAAGGCCTTCAATGAGATGGATTGACATGGTGGCTGCGATGATGGGCTCAAGTATAGCAGGGATCATGGAGCTGGTGCGGGATCGGGCAGTGTTTCGTTCTGCTGTGCATGGGGTTGCTATGAGTCAGAAACGACTCGATGGCACCTAACAGCAACAACAACAGCCTGCATGTTAACAGCTGGACTGGTAGAGAGAGTCTTATGTGAGAAGAAACACAGGCAAATTTATGTGAATTCCTTCTGCATCTTTAACATGTTGTTGTTGTTGTTCTGTGCCATCGAGTTGGACTGACTCATAGTGACCCCTTCTTGGGTTTCTGAGGCAGTATCACTACGGAAGTAGATTGCCCAACCTTCCTTCTGAGGAGTGGCTGGTGGGTTGGATCTACCAGCCTTCTGGTTAGCAGTCAAGTGCCTTAGGCACTACGCTACCAGAGCTCCCATCTTTAACATAGACCCCTTAAATATGACTTACCTTTCCCTCCTCTTCTCCCCTTCATCTCTCCTGTGTTCTTCCACTCTCTTTACTGTTTTTCCCTTTTATGGACATCTCTGATAAAGCATTCCTTGAGCTCTCTCTCAACACTTCCAGTCTCCTTCCATTCAGTATTATTGCTGGGTAGATTCACATCCTGTGACCCTCAAGCATATTCAATGCCAGCCAGCCTGCCCCACCATCATTCCCGTTCCATAAGCTAGGCATAAAACACTGCCATTAAATCAATTCTGACTCATAATGACTCCCCATTAGATTTCCAAGACTGTAAATCTTTATGGAAGTAGATTGCTTCATCTTCTTCACATGGAGCAGCTGGTGAGTTTGAACTGCTGACCTTCTGGTTAGCAGCCAAATGCCTTACTTATTCACTGCACCACCAGACATAAACCTGGCATGGCAGTAAAGAATTAACATCTTTTGGGAAAACAAGGACTGCCACGTAGTAATGTCATCAACATCAACTACTATTTATCATCAGATGCATGACACTGTATTAAGTACTTTAGAAACATACTATTCAATTCTCACAGCACCCTATAACATTGTGGCAGCCTCATTTTACAGGTGAGACACACACTAGTCTGTTAGCCATCAAAGCCTTTGTCATTCATCACTAGGCTCTATGTGCCAGAGAATTCTGCTAGAAGCTTTACATGTTATGCTATTTCCCCTGCCCACTCAGGAAACAGTATCAATTCTCGTTTATTTAACAAGTAATGAGACTACCTCAGAAAGCTAATGCACTAACCCAGGGCCACACAACTAATAATTGGTGGAACTAAATCTTAACCACATGATCTCTCCCTCTTTAACACTCCCAGTTTCTGCTTTCCATTATGCTCTTCACTCACTGGGGGGCCAGAAGTCTCCCAATCCCATCTCCCCCTGATTTTCACAGTTGGGCAATGGGCCATGCTTTGTGCCTCTAACTCTTGAGGTGGGGCTCTCAGCAGGGCCAATGACACACTGAAGTATACGGATTGTATGTCCCATTTAAAACCACATAGTTCTGAAAGTATATAAAACCTGATTCCACAATATTATCTTTTATTATTTTTATAGCCAAAGTGTAGCATTTCAACTACAGTGCTGTCAACCTGGCCCTTATGGGCTCTCCTAGGAAAAGTAACCACTATTCATTTACCACATTTCCTACTGAGACGTGAGCCATTGCTTGCTTATAACATTTCCCGCCTGGATACAAGATAATACACTCCCCAAACTAAACCAACAGTGAGACTTCAATTCATTGGCAAACTATTTAAGGAGCATGACTTCTTTTAGTAGGAGGACAGCATTGGAATCCCCTTCCTGGCACAAAAAGCTGTAACAGCTGGCAAGAGCAATGTGGCTCTGGTCCCCTGACGCCAAGGCATTGAAGTAAGCAACAAAGTGTTTCAGCAGTACAAATGGCATCTGGAAGCAGGGTCTTGCACCCAACAAGGACCTAAGTGCCAAGAACTAGCTGATGAAGAGTAGCTTTGCCCTGGGAGCTAAATGTGACAACATGTTTCCCCAGGCAGACCAAGAACACTCCATGATGACCAGCAGCACTAGGTAGGACACAAGTCATGGCAAATTCCAGTGGACCCAGGGGTGCTCCAGGAATAGATGGGCCCCAGCACTTCCTGCTGCCTTCCTGTCATCACCATAGGCACCTCTGGAATAGAAATATATCTAGAGTATCAGGACGCCTCTACAAAGGGCAAAAGTGAGAAATGAGAATAGAGGTAGAGCAGAGGAAACAGAGTCTGAAGGGCAGAACTAGAGATTTCTGTATTCCTTTGGATACTTACTTGTACCATCCATCCTGAGTTCCTGCAATAGCTTTAGTAGGACAGACATTCTAAGAGGCAAAGGCAGTTTTGATCTATCGCTGGGTGTGGAGGGGTTTGGTGGTGGGGGGTGGAGATCTTCCTGGATGTCAGACATCCAGGCTCTTGCCTCAGCAGTAATACCATGTGGTTCAGGGAAATCTACCTTCAGCACAATTGTGCTGTCTCTCCCACATATTTACAGATCTACGGACATTTGTGTCTGTGATGGGTCTTGTGACCCATGCTGGAAAGTTTTGTGTATGGGTGGGGAGATTGGGGTGGAGGGCAGAAAACATCAGTTGACTTTCTCCACAGACCCCTGAAGTCTAAAATATGAGGTGGCACTTCTGTGATGGAACATTCCCTCCCCTTCTAGGTCACCAGCTCCTGATGCTATGATAGATTCCTCTTCACCTAAAGATGACCAGCCCTACTTTGCTATTACTGCACCAGCTCCCAAGTTCCCTCTTCCTCTCTCCTCCACTCAGCTTCAGCCAGTCCAAGCGCTGAAACTCTCTCTCCCTAAGGAAGGAAGTCCCAATGGCAGCTGGTTCACTGCTAAGGACTGTGACCTCACCAGAGAAAGCAGAACCACTTGGCTTAGGACTGCAGCCCTGGAAAATTAGGACCTCAAGGGGCTGGCTGGGGAAGCACAGTCGCTAGCTCTCCTGCATTGTAAGATCTCAGACAGTGAACAGACCACAGTGCAAGAGAGAAAACATCTTCTGTTCTGACTTCAAAGACATGAGAACAGAGAGAATAAGCAAGTAGCTTGTTAAGGGTCTGTTCAAGGTCAGGTGTGTGTGTGTAGGGGGGATCTCTACTACCTGAGTTCACAGAGGGAGGGCCAGGTAAAGCAAAGCTATTGGAAGTCTGAACTATTTCCTCTTGAAAACACCACCAGAAGAGCTCAGACCCTGGTGGGAGGCCACTCCTACATGTTTTTCTTGGCTTCCCACCAAGGAAGTAGGGGCCGAAGTATCTGGTAAAATTCAGAGCTGCAGCCTAGACACAGGGTCCTAGAATATTTGCCAGCTGTGAGGAGACAGAGATGGCAGCTACACCTCTTTGTACCGTCCTGACAGGGGGATGGGCAGCTGAAGTGGGGGTAGGGAGATGGCCCAGAAAGGAAGAGGCAGTTTCGGCTTCTCCTCAGTCAGTGCCTTCAAGGATACAATTCTAGTATTTCCTGGCCTCTTCACCCAAGTTCAGCTCCTACATGCTCTCTTCAGACTGACCTTCCCCTTGAATCTATAGGCTCTTCTCCAGACCACCCTCCATAGTAGGTGCTTACTTCTTTCAGGTGCAGAATCTGCTTCAGACTGAAAACTGTAGTTCTAGTATCTTGGGAAAACTCTTAGAGAGCCATCCAGGTGAAAGACAAAGGACCTGGAGGGGTGGAGCTGAGAACCTGAGTGAGAGCTTCCATTGGTAACAGCATCAGCCTATCAGAGCAAACCCTGGATAGGAAGCCTGAAACCTGAGCCAGAAGGAGCTGATCCAACAGTGGAAGCCAGAACCAAACTCACTGCCACTGAGCCCATTCCAACTCATAGTGACCCCCCCGTGACCCCCAGAGGTAAATCTTTACAGAAGAAGATTGCCCTATTTTTCTTCTGCTGAGCAGCTGGTGGATTTGAACCTTCAACCTTCTTGTTAGCAGTCAGAAGCCTTAGGCACTGTACCACTAGGGAGCCTTCCAGCAGTGGGGAGAGGTTTTGAAATAAGCAGAGGAAGGTTGGAGAGAAGAAGAATAGGCTAGGGTCTTCTGTTGGGGCATTTAGACTTAGTTAGAAGGGCTAGGGGGATAGTTGGCATTGTTTTTAAAGAACCTTTTGACTACTATGGAGGTGTGCTGAACATTAGCTTAAGATAAAACCTCTCAAGGACAAGCTTTTTTTTTTTTTTTTTACTTTTTTGCTAAACTCTCTTACTTTACAGTAACCTAAAATAAATACATAAATTTCACATTTTTAAATTTAACAAGTGATCTATGGAACAGATATTTCATTTATTAGATATTGTCTTTTCTTTCACCAAAGTTAATCTGTGTTTACCCTACAGCTAGTTGTTTTCCCTCTTTTCCTCTCCCATACCTGGTAACAATCAATGAATATTTCTTTTTGTGTGTAAATCTTTTCATGACTTTTTACAATAAAGGTCGCAGCTATCTATCTATCTGTCTCTCTATATATATATTTGTTGTTATGTGCCGTCAAGTAGGACCCGACTCATAGTGACTCCTCCTTGGGTTTCCGAGGCAGTATCATTATGGAAGTAGATTGCTCAACCTTCCTTCTGAAGAGTGTATGTATGTGTGTGTGTGTGTGTATAGTGATTCACTAATTTCACTCAGCATAATATCCTTTAGGCTCCTCCATGTTATGAGATGTTTTGCAGATTCATCATTGTTTAATGTTGCTTAGCATTCCATTGTGTGTAAGTACCATAGTTAATTACCCATTCACCCATTGATACTTATTCAATCTGTATGCTGAGCAAATATCTGAGAAAAACTCCAAAACTAAATTCGCTGTGGTAGAGTCAGATCTGACTCACAGTGACACCTCCTTGGGTTTCTGAGGTGGTAGGTACCACTCCTGAAGTAGATTGCCCAACCTTCCTTCCAAGGAGTGGCTGGTGGGTTTGCATTGCCAGCTTTCTGGTTAGCAGTCAGATGTCTTAGGCACTACACCACCAGAGCTCCCATTATCCAAGAAGGTGGACTATATGAAGAAGAGCACGGCATCAGGATTGGAGGAAGACTCATTACTGACCTGCGATATGCAGACGACACAACTTTGCTTACTGAAAGTGAAGATAACATGACACACTTACTTACTTTAGTGTGGTGAACACTAAAGACTACAGTCTGCAGTATGGATTGCACCTCAACCTAAAGAAAATGAAAATCCTCACAAATGGACCAATAAGCAGCATCATGATAAATGGAGAAAATATTGTCCGGTTCTCACATGCTTAGAGGTGATTGAAAATACCATGGCTTGGGTTAGGCACACCTTAGTCCTCAAGGAGATATCTTTGCTCTTCACTTGAAAGAGGTCTTTTGCAGCAGATTTGCCCAATGCAATACATCATCTGATGTCTTGACTGCTGCTTCCATTGGTGTTAATTGTAGAGCCAACTAATCTGAAATCCTTGACAAGTTCAATCTTTTCTCCATCCACCATAAAGCTGTTTATTGGACCAGTTGTGAGGGTTTTTGTTTTCTTTATATTGAGGTGTAATCTATACTGCAGACTGTAGTCTTTAATCTTCATCAGTAAGTGCTTCAAGTCATCCTCACTTTCAGCAAGCAAAGTTGTGTCATCTGCATATCGCAGGTCGTTAATGAGTCTTCCTCTAATCCTGATGCCACATTCTTCTTCATATAATCCAGCTTCTCAGATTATTTGCTCAGAATGCAAGTTGAATAAGTATGATGAAAGAATACAAGCCTGATGCACTTCCTTCTTGATTTTAAACCATGCAGTATCCCCTTGCTCTGTTCAAATGACAGCTTCCTCAAGAGTACAACCAAGTGTTCTGGAATTCTCATTTTCCTCAATGTTATCCACAATTTGTTATGATTCACAAAACTGAGTGCTCTTGCATGGTCAATAAAACATAAGTAAACATCTTTATGGTATTCTTTCCTTTCAGCTAAGATGCACCTGACATCAACAATGATATCTGTCATTTCATGTCCTCTTCAGAATTCAGATTGCATTTCTGGAAGCTCTCTGTCAATATACTGCTGCAATTGTTTTTGAATTACCTTCAGCAAAATTTTACTTATGTGATTTGGATATTAATGATACTGTTTGATAATTTTCACATTCTGTGGGATCATCTTCCTTTGGAATGGGTATAAATATGGATCTCTTCCAGTCAGTTGACCAGGTAGCTGTCTTCCAAATCTCTTGGAATAGTCAAGTGAGTGCCTCCAGTGCAGCATGCATTCATTGAAACATCTCAATGCATATCCTGTCAATTCGTGGAGCCTTGTTCTTCACCAATTCCTTCATGCAGCCTCAATTTCTTCCTTCAATACTATTGGTTCTTGATCATGTTCCACCTCCTGAAATGGATGAACATTGACCAATTCTTTTTGGTACAATGACTCTGTGTATTCCCTCCATCTTCTTCTGATGCTTCCTGCATCATTCAATATTTTGCCCATAGACTCTTTCAATATTGCAACTCGAGGCTTATTTTTTTCCTCAGTTCTTTCAGCTTGAAAAATGCTGAGCATGTTATTCTCTTTTGATTTTCTAACTCCAGTTCTTTGCACATTTCATTATAGTAATTGACTTTGTCTTCTCGAGCTGCTCTTTGAAATCTTCTGTTCAATTCTTTTATCCTGTTATTTCTTCCATTTGCTTTAGATATTCTCCACTCAACGGCAAGTTTCAGAGTCTCTTCTGACATATATTTTGGTCTTCCTTTCTTGTCTCTTTAATGTCTGCTTGCTTTCTTCATAGATAATGTTCTTGATGTGTTCCCACAATTCCTCTGGTTTTTGGGCACTGGTGTTTAATGCATCAAATCTATTATTTAAAGAGTCTCTAAATTCAGAAAGGATATTATCAGGTCATATTTTGGCTCTTGTGGACTTATTTTAATTGTCTTCAACTTCAAGTTGAACTTGCATATGAGCAGTTAATGGTCTGTTCTACAATCATCTCTTGACCTTATTTTGGCCAAAGATATTGAACTTCTCCATCACCTCTTGCCACAGATGTAGTCAATATGTTTCCTGTGTATTCCATTTGGTGAAGTCCATGTGTATAACCACTGTTCGTGTTGTTGAAAAAAGGTACCTGCAATGAATAAGTCGTTGGTCTTGCAAAATTCTATAATGCAATCTCCCACACTATTTCTATCACCAAGGCCATATTTTCCAACTATTGGTAACTCTTGTTTCCAACTTTTGCATTCCAGTCACCAGTAATAGTCAACACATCTTGATTGCATGTTTGGTCAATTTCAGATGGCAGAAGTTGGTAGAAATCTTCAAATTCCTCATCTTTGGCTTTGGTGGTTGGTAAGTAAATTTGAATAATAGTGGTATTAATTGGTCTTCCTTGTAGGCATGTGGATATTATCCTATCACTGACAGTGTTGTACTTCAGGACAGATCTTGGGTCATTCTTTGTGATGATGAATGCCACACCATTCCTCTTCAATTTGTCATTTCCAGCATAGTAAATCATATAGTTGTCTGTCTCAAAATGTCCAGAACTGGTCTATTTCAGCTCACTAATTAAAGATCAGTGGCTCCACATCAAAATAGTTATCGACTGGTCTCCAAACAATGAACCAAGAGCACTAGCTTTGGTAGATCCAGGTGCCATGTGCACCCTCATTCATGGGGAATATAAGTGGATTCAAAGGCCTATTAAGTTCCACTATGGGTACAGTGGGAGCACAGTTCAAGTGCAGTAAGTAGCACTCATTCTCAACATAGGGTGCTTCCCTCCTTCCAAATATCAAGTGTTTATTTCCTCTCTGTCTGAACATATCTTGGGAGTTGACATCCCCTTAGGATTAACCCTGTTAACAAGCTCAGGGGAATTCCATTTGAGAGTGAGGACAATTAAGTTGATTGTGCGCTAGTGGGTGAAGTGGAGCTCTACGGGCCTCCCTTCCCCCACCAGAATTGTGAATACTAAACAGTATCAGGGGGCATGAGGAAATATCTGCTACCATTGTGGAACTAGCATGAGTGGAGGTCATCTGATGCACTCACATTCAACAATCCTTTATGGCCAGTGTGGAAACCAGAGGGAAGCTGGCAAATGATGATGGACTACAGAGAACTAAACAAAGCCACTCCTGCTCTGCACACAATCATCCCAAACATAGCCCAATTGCTAACCTCTATTAGTGAGCACCTCCATACTTATCATTTTGTAGTAGATCTTGCTAACAATTTCTTCAGTATTCCTATGGGTCCCAAGTGCCAGGATCAATTTGCTTTATAAGGAAAGGGGAATCCTAGACCTTTCAAACCTTCACCCAAGGTTATTCTCACTCCCCTATGCTCTGGTATGGCCTGCTTGCTCAAGACCTTCAATGGTGGAAACCTCCTGAAGGAATTTTCATACTTCATTATATTACTGATGTTATGCTAACCTGTGATGACCTTTCTCTCCTAGAGGATGCCACTCCCCAATTAACAGCCCATCTGGAAAGTCCAGGATGGGCTGTAAACCATACCAACTTCAAGGGCCAGGATTATCTGTCAAATTCGTAGGAGTTATCTGGTCTGGTAAGACTAAAACCATGTTTGTAGCTATTGCTGATAAAATACGTGCTTATCCATTACCTACTAAAGTTAAAGAATTACAAGCATTCCTAGGAATGTTGGAGTATTGGCAACCCTTTATCCCTCACCTGCCCCAAATCCTACATCCCCTCTACAACCTAGCAAAAAAGAGAGTTGTTTGGGATTGGGGAACAGAACAAGAAAAGGCATTTCAGGCAGCTAAAGTAGCAGTTCAACAGGTAAAAGCCCTGGGAGGTATTGAATCTGGTCTCCCATGCAAATTGGATGTGGCTAGTTATTCCGGGAGCTCTGGTAGCATAGTGGCTAAGACACTTGCCTGCTAACCAGACGGCTCGCGGTTCAAACCCACCAGCCACTCCTTGGAAGGAAGGTTGGGCAATCCTACTTCCGTAGTGATATGCCTCGGAAACCCAAGGAGGGGTCGCTATGAGTCGGGTTTGACTCGACGGCACATAACAACAAAAACAACAACAACAAGTTATTCCGAGGGATTTGTCTGGGGACTATGGCAAAGACAACAAGGAAAGTGAGTCCCATTAGGGTTCTGGTCTCAATTATGAAAAGGAGCCAAACAGAGACATAGCCCAATGGAACAACAATTATGTGCAGTTTATTTGAGCCTCCAATACATAGAAGATATTACAAAAGAGGTTCCTATAACAGTGAAGAACCATTATCCCATTGTAGGATGGGCAAAAGAATTCAACAATCTGAAGTCAGGAGTGGCCCAAGCAGGAACACTCACAAAAGGGCAACAAAGCATCCTATTGGCCAGTGTGGAACTTCATCAGATCCTGGGACCAGTAAACTACATAAGTAATTATACAACTCAGATCTCAGAATTCTGTCCCTTACTGAAAAGCTATATCAAGGAAAGGACTGGCCCCTTACCTAACGATTCCTGGTACACAGATGGCTAGGCTTAGGGAAACACAATCTGCTGGACTATGATAGCTATCTAACTTAGCACCAAAACAATTTGGATAGATCAGGGGGAGGGTCAAAGCAGCCAATGGGTGGAGCTAAGAGCAGCCTGGATGGTGCTTATGCATGAAAAGAATCCTATTATCTTATGTACTGACAGCTGGGCAGTGTTTAAAGTTCTTATCCTGTGGCTGCCAACCTGGCATAAGGAAGACTAGTGAGTGGCAGGATGGCTTCTCTGTGGAAAACAACTGCAGGAAGACATTTGGACCTACACTTCAAAAGCAGGCATCACTCTCTGTCACTTTTTCTGCTCACAGCCTGCTAATTCCTCTGAGCAATGCCTAGGCCAATGAACTTGCTTGGCTGTGTGCCCTAACTAATTGGTTACCTGACACTGAGGTATGTGCATAATGGTTACACAGAAAATCCAGCCATAAAGGACAGAGAACATTATAGGCCATTAAGAAAGGACTGGGAATTCCCTAATTCTGTAGGGATACCACCTCAAAACCCAAGGAGGAGTCTCTATGAGTTAGGAACAACTGGATGGCAGTGAGTGAGTGAGTGAGTGACTCATGGCCCAAATTAAAGAAGCCTGCCATCAGTGTCACCATTGTTCACTGGAAAGGAAAAAGCCAGTGCCTTGGGAGATAGGCTGTATTCCCCACAGTCAAACCTCAGCACAAAGGTGGCAAGTGGATTAGCTAGGTCCTCTGCCTACCTCACAAAATTGCTGTTTTTCTCTACCTTGTGCCAATACTTTTTTAACTGACTTATTACAAGCATACCCATGCAAACAGGCCATGCGGTATTTGTTCTTCAACCTAGAGACTAACCTGGCTTTGTGCTTGCTACAACACACACATGGACATCAACAGTGATGGAGGCCAACATTTCACTGGGCATGAAGTGCAGGAGCGGACAGATGCACACAATATTACATAGCACTTTCATTTGCTTTATAACCCCAAAGTGGCTGGTCTCACTGAAAGAATGAATGGGGTATTGAGGTAAGACTTAGAGAAAGATTCTACAAAGTGAGACCCACTCTTTACACCAATGTACATGATGCCTCCCAGAAGCACTGAGACAGATCAACAGATACTGATGACAGGAGCGCCACAGCACCTATCAGATGTTAACTCAAGGACCTCAACCAACTATGTGGATCCAACTAAAAGACAAGGAAGACAACACCTTCCTTCCTGCAGTAGGTTCATGAGAATAATATCCTTTTGCCTTTGGCACAGGATCTAGACATAAGGTACCACGTGTTTACACTCCCTTGGAGCTGGCAGGTAAACCCTCGAAGGTTTGGGATTTCTTCTACTTGGGGTGCTGGGCTAGATGCCCTATTACTTATTACTCCCTATCTATACCCAAAGCTCCCTAGTGTCCTTACTATTACTAATCCAAGACCACTACTGAAAAGGAGAACTTATTTCATGAATTTATGGGCGTTCTCTGTACCTCCTTTAGAGTATAACAGCCTCCCTATAACCGAAGGGTCAGTAAGGGAAAACAATACGGTATTGTATTGCCCAGGCATAATATTAACCTCCACTTCCAGCATTACCTGTATCCTGTTAGATCATCAGGATTTACCTTTGATTGTTCCTTTAAAGGCTTAATATTATCACCCATAAGGGTCTTCGGTAATCTATTTGCAAGCTGGGCCGTCACCATAGCCAAAGTGTGAAACCAATCCAACTGCTGGGTGTGTAGAGAATTTCTTATCTCCTCTAGTGCCATATTGCCCTGGAAACTGCTGCCTGCAGATGAAACCTGTGAAACTGTCTTAATGGCTAGAAAGACATCTTCACCCCTAAGTGACTCCTCCATCCTTCTAATGTAATTTGTAATGTGTCTTTACCCTGCTAGAGCTACACCCAATTATAATCATACCATTGAACAGGCACTACAATATATGTTGTTGTTGTTGTTGTTGTTAGGTGCCTTCGAGTCATCTCTGACTCATAGCAACCCTATGCACAGCAGAACAAAATACTGCCCAGTCCCGTGTCAGCTCCATGATTCTTGCTATACTTGAGCCCATCGCCGCTGCCACTGTTCAATCCATCTTGCTGAGGGCCTTCACCTCTTTCGTTGACCCTCCACCTTTCCAAGCATGACAACCTTCTCCAGGGAGTGGTCCCTTCTAACAACATGACCAAACTAAGTGAGACGAAGTCTGGCCATTCTCACCTCCAAGGAGCATTCAGGTGCACTTCCTCCAGGACAGACCTGTTAGTTCTTTTATCAGTCCATGGTTACTTTCAGCATTCTTCACCAACACCATAGCTCAAAAGCATCAATTCTTCTTCAGTCTTCCTTATTCATTGTCTAGCTCTCACATGCACATGAGGTGATTAAAAATACCATGGCTTGTGTCAGGTGCACCTTAGTTCTTTTTTGGTATAGTGACTCTGTGTATTCCTTCCATCTTCTTTTGAACATACAACATATACAAACCCACATTTCTGCTATCCAGCAATTAAGTATAGATCCCATTTCTTCCTGGCTAAATTCTTTTCCATTCACCTGGAAATGTCACTTATATGGGGTATTAGGCTTTTTACTGATTTTGCTGTTCAGATGTTGCTGTCTATATTGCATTTGTGGAATCCCTTTGCAATACTCCAATACCCAGGTCCAAGGGACATAGTGGAAAAGGGGCCAAATAGAATGGAAGGATCTTTTTTTTTTCCTGAAGTGTTGAGGTGTGGAGTGTGGGGTCAGTGCTCCAACACCCCCAAAGATGGTCTTAAATCCCATTTGGTTGAGCTGTGCTTGTAAGAAACTGCTAGCCATTCCCCTCTCCTTCCCTGTCACATTTCAATCACCTCCTCCCTGTTAGGGATTAACCTGTTCTTTAGCTAGCCCCAGACAATTAAAGCCCTAAACTGGCAGTGTTTTATCAAAGCAAATACAGGTGGTTCCAAAAGCACTGCCCGGGACTCACTCTAGCCCTGGTCACATATATCCCGTCCCCAATCCCACAGACTCAGATATAAATATTCCCAAAAATATGGGCAGGTTTTTGTGGATATTCTTGAATTTATGCCAGCCCAGCTGCCAGCTGAATGAGAAGAAGCTTCTAACAAGTTGTGTAAGCCTGTGTCTACCTTTTTTTTCTATCACTTTATGAACTCTCTCTCTCTCTCTTGATTTTGTTTTTCCCTCTTATTCTTAATAAAACTCATGCTGGTAATGGGACCCCCTGACAGATTTTTTGGTTTCTCCAAACTCATCCAAAGGGAAATTTCAAAGCCCCTGGGAAATTCCCAAGACAAACAACAACTATTGATGTATATTTAGGTTGTATCCATGTTTTTACTATTGTAAATAGTGCTGTGATAAACATGGCAGTGCATATATATCTGTTCCTGTCACAGCTCTTATTATCTAGGATATATACTCAGGAATGGGATTGCTGGATCATATGATATTTGTATTTCCAACTTTCTAAGAAAGAGCCATACCATTTTCAACAGTGTTTGTACCATAGTCCTACCAGCAGTACATGCGGTTTCCACTCTCTCCACCCTTGCAGCATTTATTTATAAATGTTCATAAATGCTCCACCCTTGCAGCAGTTGTTGCCTTCTGTTTTGTGAACTTTGCTATTAATGTTGGGTGAAAGGATATCTCATTGTTTGGATTTGCATCTCTCTAATGGCTGATTTAGGCTGGCGGTTCAAACCCACCAGCCACTCCTCAGAAGGAAGATGGGGCAATCTACTTCCGTAGTGATACTGCCTCGGAAACCCAAGGAGGGTTGCTATGAGTTGGGTCTGACTTGATGGCACACAACAACAACAACAATGGCTGATTTTGGCATAGTGGATAAGGTATTTGGCCGCTAACCAGAAGATCAGCAGTTCAAAACCACCAGCTACTATGCAGAAGGAAGATGGGGCAATCTACTTCCGTAGTGATACTGCCTCGGAAACCCAAGGAGGGTTGCTATGAGTTGGGTCTGACTTGATGGCACACAACAACAACAACAATGGCTGATTTTGGCATAGTGGATAAGGTATTTGGCCGCTAACCAGAAGATCAGCAGTTCAAAACCACCAGCTACTATGCAGAAGGAAGATGGGGCAATCTACTTCTGTAAAGATTTACAGCCTTGGAAACCCAGTGGTGGTTGCTATGGGTTAGAATCGACTCAATGGCAATGAGTTTGGGTATTTTTGGTTTTAATGGCTAATGATAATGAACACTTCTTCATGTGTTTGTTGACTGCCTGAATGTCTTCTTTGGTGAAGTGTCTGTTCATATTCTCTGCCTATTTTTCAATTGGATTATTTGTTTTTTTATGGCTGAAGTGTTGAAGTTTTCTCCAAATTTATAGATTATTCCCTGGGAATAGTGATAAAGGGTATCTTTGTTTGATACTCATTCATTAGTGAAATGCTTTCAGTCTTTCTGCATTGAGAATAATGTCAGCTGTTGGTTTCATATTGTTGTTGTTGTTGTTAGGTGTTGTTGAGTCAGCTCCAACTCATAGCAACCCTATGTGCAACACAACAAAACTTTGCTAAGTCTTGTGCCGTCCTCACAATCCTTGCTATACTTGAGCCCATCATTGCAGTCACTGTGTCAATCCATCTTGTTGAGGGTCTTCCCCTTTTTTTTCTGACCCTCCACTTTACAATGCATGATATTCTTCTCCAAGGAATGGGCCTTTCTGACAACACGACCAAAGTAGGTGAGACGAAGTCTGGCCATTCTTGCTTCCAAGGATCATTCCAGTTACACTTCTTCCAAGACAAATTTGTTCCTTCTGGCAGTCCATGGTATTTTCAGTGTTCTTCACCAATAACACAATTCAAAGTCATTGATTCTGTTTTGGTCTTCCTTACTCATTGTCCAACTGTCACATGAATATGAGATAATTGAAAATACCATGGCTTGTGTTAGGTGCAATAGTCTTCAAACTGACATCTTGCTCTTCAACACTTTAAAGAAATCTTTTGCAGCCAATTTGCCTAGTGCAATATGACATCTAATTTTCTCACTGCTGCTTCCTTGAGTGTTGGTTTTGTATGTTGTTGTTGTTAAGTGCCGTCGAGTCGTTTCCGACTCATAGCG
>NW_006921747.1:7402824-7405770 GCF_000298275.1 Orycteropus afer afer
AAATATTTCCCAAAGGTTAAAATAATATCAATGAAGAAATGATAAGAAAATCTATAAATCCAAACTTTTCAAAAGATAACCCACAATGTTATTTATTGACCCAAATAACACATAGAGGATGAGTTCTGGAGCCAAATGCCTGTGTTCCAGACTAACTCCAATAGTTCGATAGTTGATCTTGAGCAAGATGCTTTAGTTTCCTCATCCTTTGGTTCCCTATTTTTAAAAAGGAGTAGTATATATGGTGTTATTATACTCCTCAGAGGGCTGTTGAAGTGTGAAATGAGAATCTGTTAAAAGATACATAGTTCTGTTGCTTCTATACATGTTAATGGTTACCTGTGATTTATTAGCATCGTATTTGTGCCAGTGCTGAATTATATACTTAGGATGAAAAAGGGCATTTCTAGCTTGTTGTTTCTACAGAGAAAAGTATACAAATAATTTTTGAGGGAACATGAGAAGACCAGGCCCTGCGAGATGCATTCCAGTGAGGGGACAGAAAGGTCTAAGCTCTGGGCAGGAAGGCAATGTGAAGGTCCAAAGAGGAATCTTTGAAGCCTCATGGAAACTGTGGGGGAATAGAACTCTAGCTGCAGATTAGCCTTGGCAGAGCTACTAACCAAAACCCTCCACAGCTTACCATCCAAATGGATCTGTATCACACCCAACCCATTCAAGCTTGGGGAAAAGGGGAAGAAGTGGTTCTGAACAACCAGTAACCTGCAGCAGGGAAGCCCATCCAGGCCAAGATACCTTTGACGTTAGGCTAAGAAAGCTTGGCTCAAGAAAACACTTCCTCATAAGACAGAGTAAGATGAATGGATAATAATCTCAAGCTGCAGAGCCGAAGTCTATGTTTGAATCCCCAACTCTGCTAATTACTAACTGGAGGACCTTGGGAAAATCACTTAATTTCTTTGGGTCTTAGTTTTTTTGTGTGTATAATATGACAATGATAAAAATACAGACACAGAGATTTGATTTGAGGTTATTAACTGTAACAGTATATTTGACACATAGTAAATACTTAAATGTTAACTATTATTATCAGTGCCTCAAACACTCAGAGCCCCTTCCTTTTCACAGCCTCACATTCTGTACTCTAGTCTCTCACAGAGTTTCATCATCCACTTCCATGGGAGTTTCTAAGAAGGAAATATTTAAGCTGTCTTTGCTTACCAGTGAGTGCCCTCTCCACTTTCAGTAAATGACTTTGCTCTTCTAAACTTTAATTCTAACTTCCAGTCTCATCAAGCTTTTAGCCAAGGTAAAACTCAGACTCTTGAGATTCAAGCTTAACCTTGGAAGTGATCATGCAGTGGGGATTCAAGGTATAGCAGGCATTTTTAAACTGAATCTAAAATGTGTACAGTGATGGTGGGCATGAAGATAGGGGTGGGAGTAAACAATGTAATGAAAGTTATGGCTTAGAGCGGTGGTTCTCATTTTGGGAACTGGAGAAGGGTGACATTGTCCCCAGGGACATTTGGTCATATCTGGAGATATGTTTGATTATCTCAACTAACGGTGTGGATTTGTTACTGGTTTCTACTGGGTAGAAGGCAGGGGTGCTTCTAAGAATTCTATAATCCACAGGAAAACTCCCACAACAAATATTTATCTGGTGCAAAATGTCAACTGTGCTGAAGTTGAGAACCCCTGTTTAAAGGGAGATACTCTGAAAAGATAGATATAGGCCAGATTATGGGGGGAAAATCTAAAGAGAATCATTGAAGGATTTTGAGCAGGAGAAGTGATATGTTCTATGCTGTGCTTTAAAAAGATAAGCTATGAAGGCTAAGCAAGAGCTACTTAGGAAGCCATTGCAATTGCAATTAACTAGGTGAATTCCAGAATTATGGCAACAGAAGAAGCAGTGAAAAAGGGCTGTTAAAACAGAATTTAGTTCATATTCAACTTCTGTACCAATTACCATCTACCTCCAAATCCATTATTTGTATTATAATTATGTAAATATCATCCATTTCTGAACCAAATAGCATATCATGAACACAGTTTCATGCATAGCTTTTTATTCTTTAAGTTTAATGATTTTCTTGCTTTTATACTTATTTAATTATAATGCACAGGAAAAATATAAACCAACTTGACAGTTATTTTAAGGAAGGAGTAATGAGATAGGATGTCACAGAGTTGCATTAGCAATAGTTATAACATGTATTTCTTGGAGTAAAACAGCCTTCTTTGTTTTCTTTTGTCTGTCTCTCAATCCTTTGAAGATACCTAAAGATAATTCTTTTGAATTCCTTATCAGAGAGTTCCAATGCTGCTTCTTCCTCAAGGATGTGTTCTGGGTCTGTATCCTGCTGTCTTTTTTCTACCACTTTATCCTGCTTCTTTGTATGGACTGTGATGGTCTGTTGTCTCCAAGGCATCGTGGCGTTGTTGTATTTAGATCTCTGTTAACTGTTTGTGAAGAGCAGCCAAGGGTAACTCGGGCTCTTCTTGGTGGTTTTTTATCATTGGCCCATTGGTGGAGAAGGAGGTAGTGGCTCACGCTCAGTAAGTGAAGTCGAGGAGGTGTGGGTGTAGTTGTGTCTTATGGGTACTGTTGTTGTCTCCCACTCAGTTAGACCCAAATTACAATTGAATAACCATCAAAAAACTAAAAGCCCATGGATGAAAAACACATCATGTAATCACACAGGAACAGTAACCAAAAAAGGAAAAAAGGGGAAAAAAAGAAGAAAATACAAGAAAACCTGCGATATATGGGGATAGGGCACTAAGATAAAGAAGTAGAGAAGGAGAATAATATATGAAAAAAAAGGGGAAAAATGCAAAAAGAAAATGAAGGAACAGGGTTAACCATGAGAAAAAAGGGGGAAAAGAGAGGAAAAAAAAAAAAAAAAAACACCTTAAATTAAAAAAAAAAAAAAATCATCCAGGCACAGGGAAAAGAAAAAATGCTGAAAACTAGGA
>NW_006921747.1:7406677-7408705 GCF_000298275.1 Orycteropus afer afer
AAAAAAAAAAAAAAAAAAAAAAGAAGTTATGAGATTAGACTTTAATATGTTGGAGTTGGCAAGCATTTTCAATTTACTTGATGTGATGAGTTTAATAAAGAAGATTGAACACTAGTGTTTTGGGATTAATCCAGTAGGAGTATGGGAATGATAATCAAGATAAGAATTGTAGAAACAGTTGGGTGTGCATGTGTGTGTGTGTGCGCACATGTGCATGCATGCTATCAGAAGGAGGGATTGTCAAAGAAGATGAGTAATCTTTTAGATATGCTCACCTGGATTCCTGCAGTACATCTTTATGGATGTTTGGCCAGGAAAAAGCTAGGTTTGCAACTGAGGATTAAAAGTCATGGTTAATATCAGAATCTTGGGTAGCATCTATTAGGGGAGCAACAGGGTTGTTGGAAACATGGAGAGTGTAGAGTGAAAAGATACAAAGCCTAACGATCAATCTTGGGAAATTATCAATATTTTGTATAAGGGATAAAGAATTTTAATAGGGGATAAAGAATAAAATGTCTACCTCATGTGTTACACAGTAGAGCTGTTTATAGGGCTTATTTATTTATTTATTTATTTATTTATTTGTGATAATATTTACAGAAGAAAATTGCCAAGACTTTCTACTGGTTGATTTGAACCACCATCTTTTAGGTTAACACCCAATTGCAAACAACTTGTGTCACTCAGAGACCCATGACACATAGGGTCATCATGAGTCAGAATTGTCTTGATGGAAACATTTTGTTTTGTTTTGTAATAATAAAATGATATATTAAAGGAAACCAAGTAGAAGTCAGAAGAATACAAGAAGAATATGTTGCCATGGAAATGAAGACAGGATTTCTAAAAAGGACAGGCTGGAAAACAGGGTTAAAGTCTTTGGAAAAGAAGAAAGTCAGGTTGAGAGGGAACCATCAAATTTGATTATAACTAGTTCTTGTGTGTTGCTGTGAGGATGAAAGCCATGCTACTTGTATTTCAAATACCAGCAGGATTACCCACAGTGGACAGCTTTCAATGGAACTTTCAGACTAAGACAGACTGGGAAGAAGGACAACACTATCCACTTCTGAAAAAACTAGCCAGTGAAAACCTTATGAATAGCAGTGAAATATATTACTGGAAGACTTTATGAAGAGCTGTGAGACACTGCCTGATATAGTATCAGAAGATAAGCCCTTCAAGCTGAAAGACACTCAAAATACAACTGGGGAAGAGCTGTCTTCTTAGAGTCAATTTTTATGTAGACAGAATAAAGCATTATGATCTTCATTGTTGTTGAGGCACGACTGAAAATGGGAGGAAACAGCTGCAAATATCCATTAATAATTGGAATGTTAAATGTGCAAAGTATGAATCTAGGAAAATTGGAAGTTGTTAAATATGAAATGGAATGCATATAGATTGATCTAGGCATTAGTAAGCTAAAATGGACTGGTATTGGCCATCTTGAATTAGAAAATCATATGATCTACTCTGCCAGGAATGACAAATTGAAGAGGAATGACACAGCATTCATCATCAAAAAGAATGTTTCAAGATCTATCCTCAAGTACAATACTGTCAGTGTTAAGATAACATCCATATCTTTACAAGGAAGACCAACTAATATTACCATTATGCAAATTTACACACCGATCAGTAAAACCAAAACTGAAATTGAAGATTTTTACCAACTTCTGGAGTCTGAAATTGACCAATAATGCAATCAAGATGTATTGATTATTACTGGTGATTGGAATGCAGAAGTTGGAAAGAAAGAAAAAACATAGGTAGTTGGAAAATATGATCTTGGTGATAGAAATGATTCAGGAGATTACATGATACAATTTTACAAAATCAAAGACATATTCACTGTAAATGCTCTTTTGCAACAACATAAATGGCACCTGTACATGTGGACTTCACCAGATAAAATAGACAGTATAGAAGTAGGATTGCCCAACCTTCCTTCCGAGGAGTGGCTGGTGGGTTTGAACCGCCAGCCTTCTGGTTAGCAGTCAAGTGCCTTAGGCATTATGCTAC
>NW_006921747.1:7408902-7420570 GCF_000298275.1 Orycteropus afer afer
ATATAAATGTTGACACTTAAAAGTTTAAGAAAGTTCAAATCACCTAAAAACTCTCTCCACCATGAACACTTCTGTGACTATTTGTTTCTGTGTCTCTTTATACATATGTAACAAAAAACAAAGCCAATCTCACTGGCATTGAGTCAATTACAACTCATAGCAATCCCCATTGGGTTTCCAAGGCTGTAAATGTTTATGGAAATATACTGTCCAATCTTAGTTCTGCGGAGAACTGGTATGTTCCAACAACCAACCTTTTGGTTAGCAGCCAAATGCCTTAACCACTGCACCAGCAGAACTCCTTCTTATATATACACAAACCTATACATATCTATGTGTATATGTGAGTGAGATCATACCACATATGTCTTAATATTGATATGTTTCATATTGCTTTTGGTGGGAGGCAGGGACATACTGAACAATTTTTTCTAATAGAAAGAAATATCTGGTGGAGGAAATGAAACAAAGATTCATGAGAAACGACATAGAGATGTAATCTACAAAATTCACTATATGGAACACCCTTCAGAACAAATGACCTAGTGTCTTCAACAAATTACAAAGTGGGAAAAAAGCAGTGGGAGTAAGAACTTATAGATCATGCAAACCTTAATCGACTTATCAACCAAATGCAATGTGTGGACATTGTTAGGATACTGATTTGAATAAATTATGAAAAAAAAATTAGACTCACATGAGTAGATTTAAACACTATTAGGTTATTTGATATAAAAATTACTGTTAGTTTTTATAGGTATGATAATGATATTGTGGTTGTTTTATTAGTTCTTCATAGATACACTGAAATCTTTGCAGATGAAATAAAAATATCTGGGATTTGCTTCAAAATAATCCAGTGAAGTGTGTTGGAGGGTTATAGTTAACAAAAAATTGGCCATGAGTTCATGTCAATTGTAATTGGATGATGGATATATGGAGGTTCATTGAACTATTCTCCCTACTTTTGTTTATGTTTGAAATTTTCCATCATAAAGTTTGAAAAAAGAGAGAAAAGAGAAAGAAAACAAAGAGAAGAGATTCAGTAGTAAAGACAAAAGCAAGAGTGGTGGTTCAGTGGTAGAATTCTTGCCTTCCATGTGAGAAATCTGTGATTTAGCCAATGCACCACTCTCTTGTCAATGGAGGCTGGCATGTTTCTGTGATATTGAACAAGTTTTAGTGAAGCTTTTTGACTAAGATAAACTAGGAAGAAAGACCTGGACATCTACTTCCAAAAATCAACCAATGAAAACATTATAGATCCTGATGGTTTTATCCCCAACAGTAGTGTTACCGCCTCAGAAACCCAAGGAAGGTTTGCTATGAGTTGGGTCCGACTCGATGGCATATAACAACAACAACATCTTGGAGATGACACAGGACCGGGGCAGCCTTTCATTCCTTTGTATATGGGGTCACCATAAGTCAAGAGCTATCTTGACAGCAGACAAGAATAATACCAATAAGAAAGTGATAGAGGAAAGGAACTCCTTGATAATGGAAGTGATCAGGAGACATGCTTTAGAGAAGAAGAATATAATGTCTTCTTTAGATAAGAGAAGGTTATACGCTGGAAGTTTGAGCTGGAGAGAAGATATGGAAGGATTACATTTTGCAGGAGCTCAGAGAGGGAGACAGCACTGTCATCAGGAGGGGTTATCTGGGAGCTTAAGAAGAGGTTCAGAAGATCCATTGTGGAGAAAGCAATATGCTGTTAATTAGGGATAGTAAAAGGATGTAACATAGTGTTAAGACCCCTGCTGGGCTGGAGAGCATGGGCAGGCAGCACAGTTAGGTCTTTAACCATCCAAGACCTAAAGTTAGCAAAAGAGAGCAGAAAAAATGGCAGAGCTTCCCAAATCTTTTTGGCTAAATGGTATTTTCCTTTTCCTCAATGTCTCCAGTATTTAGCTGAACCATACAATTAATCACCAATATCTACAGTACTATTCAATAAATAGCTACAATTAATTGAACCCTTAATATGTGTCGGGCACTATACTAAGTGCATTATGGATGTTACCTCATTGAATCCTTGAAGCCACATGAGACAGGTAGTATCATCCTCATTTTATTCCTTTATTTACACAAGAATAAATTCAAGACAAACCAGGAATTAAGTATATCGAGTATGTAGTAGTAAACAAAACATTTATGGATTCTTATTTTCATAGAGTTTGCCATCTCATAGGAGAGACAAAGTAAAGAGTTAATTATGGAAAAATACGTATTTAATTACATTTGTGATAATTGTTACAAAAGTGAAACAAAGTGGTATAAAAGTGTATAGGTCAGAGCAAGCTTCTCTGAGAAACTAGTATTTAACAAAGACCTAAATCATAAACAGCAATGGATGGGAGAAATGGTGTGTGGGAACAGCTTTTGTGGAAGAGAGAAGTGAAAGATCAGAGGGCTTAAAAGACTGAAGTGAGGTACCTTTTTGTAGGCTTTATTTTGGATTTTAGATTTTAACCTGAAGGAATGGGAAAGCTAAGGAAGAAGGTAGTAATATCATAGATATAACTAACCAATTGCCTTGAGTTGACTCTTCATAGCAAACCCATTTGTGTGTCAGAGTAGAACTGTGCTCCATGGGGTTTTCAATGACTGATCTGAAGAAGTAGATCACCAGGCCTTTCTTCTGAGGCACTACTAGGTGGACTCAAATCTCCAAACATTTGGATAGCAGTCAAACACATTAACTGTTTGGCCAATTCATGTAGTCCAGCATATGTATACCAAAACCAAACCCACTGTCATCAAATCTATTCCATCTCATAGAGACCCTCACCGGATTTCTGAGGCTATAATTTTTTATGGAAGTAAATTGCCTTGTCTTCCTTCCACAGAGTGGCTGGTGGGTTTCAATTGTCAGCCTTCTGGTTAGCAGTCAAATGACTTAGGCACTGAGCCACCAGAGCTCCCAGTATATGTATAATGGACAGTAATCCAGGTTAGAGAGGACAGAATGGATAGAATCTAGAAATAAGATACAAGTTCAACCAACAAGACTTGGAAATTTATTGTTTTAGGGGTTAAAAGGGAGAGGGAGAGAGAAAGAAAGAGAGAGAGAACTAGAGTGACTCATAAGTCTGCCATGAGAAATGGAGATTCAGAGAGCTTAAGTGTCAGTTTTAAGGTCATGCAGGTAGGGAGTGAATGAGAGAAAATTCTGCAGCCCAGGCTCTTAGGCAGATTACTAGCCATTAGTAACTATTTGTGGAATGCTTATGACAACCACATTCCACAGTCTTTCCAAAGCCTTTTTTCATCCAGAGGATAATGACTACCAAGGTCCTTTGAGGTGATAAATTCAAGATTCAAAAAGGACAGCATGCTGTGGTAAATGAATGGTGTTCAATTGTTCCCCCCCTTGAGTTGGCTGCATTAAGTGAATCATGGTGGTTGAAACAACCACCAATGCCCATGCGGAAGAGGCAGCCTGATGTGGTGATATCATTTGGAGTTTAAGAACACTAATTTGAATCTCAATTCTTCTCTCAGTTTATATACAAAGACAAGACACAAGGTATGCTGTTGTGGTTAGGTGCCATCGAGTCAGCTCTGACTCATGTTGTTGCTGTTGTTATGTGTCATCGAGTTGGACCCGACTCAAGCGACCCCTCCTTGGGTTTCTGAGGCAGTATCACTACTGAAATAGATTGCCCCATCTTCCTTCTGAGGAGTGGCTGGTGGGTTTGAACCACCAGCCTTCTGGTTAGCAGTCAAGTGCATTAGGCACCATGCTACTAGAGCTCCCCTGACTCATAGAGACCCTATGTAAAACAGAATGAAACACTGCCCAGTCCTGTGTTATCCTCACAATTCTTGCTGCACTTAAGTCCATCATTTCAGCTACTCTGTCAATCCATCACATTGAGGGTCTTCCTTTTTTTCCCCTTAACCCTCTCCTTTACCAAGTATGATATCCTTCTCCAGGGAATAGTCCCATCTAACAACATGACAAAGTAGGTAAGAAGTCTGGCCATTTTCTCTTAAAAGCTTTTAGGCTGCACTTTTATCGGGACAGAATTGTTCATTCTTCTGGGAATCCATGGTATTTTCAGCATGGTCCATCAACACCACAATTCAAATGCATCAACTCTTCTTTGATCTTCCTTATTTATTGTCCAACATTTACATGCATATGATGTGATAGAAAATAACCATGGCTTGGATTGAGTGCACTTTAATGTTTAAAGTGATATCTTTGTGCCTTAACACTTTAAAAAAGTCTTGTGCTGCAGATTTGCCCAGTGCAATAAAATGTCTGATTTCTTGACTGCTGCTTCTATGGGCATTGATTGTGAATCCAAGTAAAATGAAATCCTTGACAACTTCAATCTTTTCTACATTTATAATGATGTTGCTTATTGGTTCAGTTGTGACTATTTTAATTTTAATTTTCTTTATGTTGAGGTATAATCCATACTGAAGACTATAGTCTTTGATCATCATCAGTAAGTGCCTCGAGTTATCTTCATTTTCAGCAATCAAGATTATGTCACCTACATATCACACGTTGTTAATGAGTCTTCCACCAACACTGATTTCACATTCTTTCTCATATAGTCCAGCCTCTCTGATTATTTGCTCAGCACACAGATTGAATAAATCTCCAAGGTACGAAGAGGAACCAAAAATTTGGCTACCTAATGAATCTCATCCAGATCCAAGGCTCAAATGAGGTGGCCTAAGATTTCCAAGTTGCTATGTGCATATAGTAAGTTGTTAAACCAGGGAAGTTGACATTCAAATGAATTTTTAATGTAACTAGTGAATGACACAAGATAAAAAATACTATAAGACTGAAAATACTGATATCAAAAATATTTGTAACAAGGCAATCACCAATAACACAACAAAAAACACAGTGGAATGACAGCAATAAGTTCATACCTATCACTAACTACATTCAATGTGAATGGTCTAAACTCACAAGTCAAAAGAAAGACAGTGTCAGATCGGATAAGAAAAGAGGGCCCATTGACATGCTGCCTACAAGATATGCATGTTAGACACAAAGATAAAAACTAATTAAAAATTAAGGGGTGGACACAATATATCAAGTGACTGGAAACCAAAACATAGCAGCAGTGGCAATATTAATTTCTGATAAGATAGACTTCAAAATGAAAAACAGTATAAGGGACAAAGAAGGACACTATATGATGCTAAAAGGGTCAATTGACCAAGAAGACATTACCCATAATAAATATCTATGCACCCAATGAAAGAGCTCCAAAAATACATAGAGCAAATATTAAGTGAACTGAAAGGAAAAATAAACAACTCTACAACAGTCCTAGAAGACTTTAACATACCACTTTGAAGGAAGAGGGAGAGAACATCTAGGGAAAAAAAAAAAAAAAATACTCAACAAAGATATAGAAGAAATCAACAGCACAATCAACCAGCTTGTCCTCATAGACATATGCAAAGCACTCCAACCAACAAAAGTAAAATACACATTCTTCTCCAGTGCACATGGATCATTCTTCAGAACAGACCATATGTTAGGACACAAATCAAGCCTCAATAAATTAAAAAACATTGAATTACTACAAAGCATCTTCTCAGATCACAGTGCTATAAAATTAGAAATCAATAATAGGAAGATGGAGGAAGAAACATCATATATGTGGGAACTGAAAAATACATTGCTTGAAAACTACTGGGTAACAGAAGAAATAAAGTGTGGAAAAAAAAAAAAAAGTCCTAGAAACAAATGAGAATAAAGATACAACTTACCAAAACCTTTGGGACACAGCAGAAGCAGTACTCACAGATCAATTTATAGCAATAAATGCCCACATCAAAAAATAGGAAAGAGTCTAAATCAACACTTTAACTTAACAACTCCAACAATTAGAAAAAGAACAACAAAAGAACCTTCTGTATTCAGAAATAAGGAAATAAAGATCAGAGCAGAAATAAACAAAGCAGAAAACAAAACAAAACAAAACAAAATGATAGAGGAAATCAATAAAACAAGAAGTTTATTTTTGGAAAAGATTAACAAAATTGACAAATCACTGGCAAATTTAACAAAAGAAAAGAAAAGGAAGATGTAAATAACATAAATAATAAATGGAAAGGGAGACATCACAACATAATCAACCGAAATAAAAAAATATATATAATAACAGAATATTATGGAGAACTGTACTCCAACAGGTTCGAGAACTTAGAAGAGATGGACAAGTTTCTAGAAACACAACACTTACCTAAACTATCCCATTCAGAGATAGAATACTTGAACAGACACATAAAAAAAGGAAGTAATTGAGCAGGTCATAAAAAAATCTCCTCACAAGAAAAAGTCCTGGCCCAGACAGCTTCACTGGAGAATTTTATCAAACGTGCAGGAAAGAGCTGATACCATTCTACCCAAAACTATTCCAAAACATAGAAAAAAGATGGAATATTCCAAAATTCATTCTAGGAAGTAAGCATAGCACTAGTACTAACATCAGGGAAAGAAACCACTAAAAAGGGAAACTACAGACCATTATCTCTCATGAATATAGATGCAAAAATCTTCAACAAAATCCTAGCCAACAGAATCCAACACCATATGAAAAAAAAAAAAAAAAATACATCATGACCAAGTGGGATTCATACCAGGCATGGTTCAATATCAGAAAAACAATCAATGTAATCCACCATGCAAATGAAACAAAAGAAAAGAACCATGTGACTGTATCAATCAATGCAGAAAAGCCATTTGATAAAATCCTACACCCATTCCTGTCCAAAACTCTCAGCAAAATTAGGATAGAAGGGAAAATCTTCAACATGATAAAGGACATATACACAAAGCCAACAGTCAACGTTATTGTTAAGGGAGAAAGACTGAAAGCATTTCCCTTATTAATGGGAACCGGACAAGGATGCCCCCTATCACCACTTCTATTTAACATTGTATTGGAAGTCCTAGCCAGGGCTATGGGCAAGAAAGAGAAATAAAAGGCATCTAAATTGGGCAAAGAAGAAATAAAGCTTTCTCTATTTGCAGATGACATGATCCTATACAAAGAAAACTCAAAAGACTCAGGAAAAAAAAAAAAAACTGTAACTAATAGAAAGGTTCATCAAATTGGCATGATACAAGGTCAACACATACAAAAATCATTTGGATTCATCTACATCAACAAAGAGGCCTCTGAAAAGGAAAACAATATCTTTTACAATTAAAAAAAAAAAAAGAAAATATTTAGGAATAAATTTTACCAGAGACACAAAACACCTATACAAAGAAAACTACAAAACAATGCTACAAAAACTACAAGGGATCCACATAAATGGAAGAACATGCCTTGTTTATCTATAGGAAAACTGAATATTGTGAAAATGTCAGGATTATCCAAAGCAGTTTACACATTCAATGTAATCTCAATCCAGATTGCATCAAAAATTTTTAAGAACATGGAAAATTAATCACTAATTTCATATGGAAAGGAAAGAGACCTTGGATAAGCAAAGCACTGCTGAAGAAAAAAAACAAAGTGACAGGTCTCACATTCCTGGATCTCAAAACCTAGTATACAGCCACAGTAGTCAAAACAGCATGGTATTGGTACTTTGAAAGACAGATAAACCAATGGAACAGAATCAAAAACCCATAAACTCATGCATCTATGGACAGCTGACCTTTGACAAAGGGCCAAAACCTATTACATGGGGGAGAGATAGCCTCTTTAACAAATGGTTCTGGCAAAATTGGATATCCACTTGCAGAAAAATGGAACAAGACCCATATCTCACCCCATGCACAAAAACAAACTCAAGTTGAATTAAAGACTTAATTAAATGTAAAACCCAGAACTATAAAGCTCATCAAAGAAAAAATAGGGGCAAATCAAGGGGCCCTAATCTATGGCATAAACAGACTATCAAGCATAACTCAAAATGCACAGTCAGTGGAAGAGAAGATAGATGACTGTGACTTTTTCAAAATTAAATTCTTATGCACATCAAATGACTTCTCCAAAAGGATAAAATGAGAACTTACACATTGGGGCGGGGGGGGAATCTTGGCTATGACATATCTGACAAGGAACTTGTCTCCAAATTTTATAGAAAATTTCAACACCTCAACATCAAAAAGACAAACAACCCAATTCAAAAATTGGCAGGGGACATATTCACTAAAGAAGATATAGTGGTAGTCATCAAACACATGAGGAAATGCTCATGATTATTAGCCATTAGACAGATACAAACGAAGGCAACAATGAGGGTGTTCCAGTAAGATGGCAGGATAGGCAGACAAACTACACAGATCCTTTTCAACAAAGACAAGTGGAACTGATTAACACAGATACAGAAGATAATCCTGGAGCCCTGAGCTTTGAAAAGAAGAATACAGAAGTGGACCAAACTCCAACTAGTAGAAGAACCTGCATGAAAATACTGAAAAAGGAGACATATGGAGCTGCCATCTGTCAGTGATCCTGACTGCAATGACAGCTTGGACATTGTCAAGTGGTGTTAGGACCTAAGAATTAACCTAAAAATTGGCCCCAGTAGCCAGGAGCTGCACAAAGGACTGCACTGGTGGCTGGTGAATAAAGGTGAAGAGGGAGATGGGCTAAGATGTGAACTTTCACATGTCTGGAGGGTGCAGCTATTTTGAATGATTACATTCAATCATTTAAGATATTTAAAGCAACAGCATTCTCTCAGATTCCAGGGACCTAAGAATAGGTCCCACTTGTTGGGAACTGCAAGGACATTCTGGATACGAACAACTGGAAAGTTAACAGAGAACTAAATGCAACCACATCACAATGTCTCAGAGACAATAGACCATTACAGTCCACATAAAGAAGCAAGATAAAGCAGAAGAAGCAAGGAACCATGATACAGACCCAGAACACATCCCCGAGGAAGAAGCAGCATTGGAACTTCCTCATAAGGAATTCAAAAGAATTATATTTAGGTATTTTCAAAGGATTGAGAGACACATCAAGGAAACCACTGACAAAATTAAGGAAAACACAGACAAAACCCTAGAACAATTTCAGAAGGAAATACAACACCAAAATGACAAAATAAATGAAAAATTAGAAATGATATTAAATCTACAGATAGAAATCCAGAAGAATAATATTAAATTTTCAGTAATAGATAACACATTGAAAGGACAAAGGATTAGAATCAAATTATGGAAGACAGAATTAATAAGATTGAAGACAAATACCTGAATACTTCTATGGAAAGGGATCAATCAGAAAAAAGATCAAAACAAAATAAAGAAAGCCTAAGGTTCATGTGGGATACCTTCAAAAGGAATGTTGTTGTTGTTGTTATTTGCCATCGAGTAAGCCCCGACTCCTAGCGACCCCTCCTTGGATTTCCGAGGCAGTTATCACTACGGAAGTAGGATTGCCCAACCTTCCTTCTGAGGATATGAAATCGGAATTCCAGAATAGGAAGAGAAAAAAAAAAAGCCATTGAGAAAATTGTCCAAGGTGTTGGAAGAGAACTTCCCTGATATGATGAAAGGTGAGAATATATCAATTCAGGAAGTCCAACGAACCCCAAACAGGATAGAACCCAAAAGAAAATCATCAAGACATGTCATCATCAAACTCATCAAAAGCAAAGACAAAGAATCCTGAAAGCAGCACGGGAAAAATGAAAAGTTACCTACAAAGGAAAATCAATAAGAATAAGCTCTGGAAGATGGAGGATTAGGTAGACAAATGACACAGACCCTCTTCAACAAAGAGAAGAAAAAACAATTGACAGAGATACAGAAGATAATCCTGGAACCCTGAACTTTGAAAGGAATTATACAGAAGTGGATTAGGCACCAACTAGTGCAAAAACCTGAATGAAAACATTGAGTACAGAGATGGTTGGAGCTGCAGACTGTCAGCTACTCTGATGAGACCAACATCCTGCATATTTCCAAGTGGTGTTGGGACCTGAGAATTGACCTAAATATCAGTCCCGGTCACCAAGTGCTGCAGGGACAACTGCTCTGGTGGCCTACGACTAAGAAGGGAAACAGCTAGGAGGGAGAAAACCTGAGCTGTGGACTTTCTGCTGTGTGGAGGGCACAGCCATTTTGAATGTTTACAAGTGGAAACCATTTCGGATTTTAAAGTGGTATCACTCTCATTTGGATTCCAGGGACCTAAGAATAGGCTTTGTTTGCCAGGGTTGGTACAGACATATGAGAGGCAGATAACAGGAAAGGAGACAGGTGGTGAGTGTATATGTGCTGTCAACTAGTGAATAGACAAGCACAGCACAGTTCCCTGCCTGTAGAGATAGCATACAAACAAAACAAAGACAACAAAAACTGTGGGCAAGTCATTTCAACATATAATCACCAATTAAATATAAACACAAAAAATCACAATGCCTCGGAGACAACAGAGCATCACAGTCCACACAAAGAAGCAAGATAAAGCAGGAGAAACAAGAGACCAGGATATAGACCCAAAACATATCCCTGAAGAAGATGCAGCATTGGAACTCCCTGATAAGGAATTCAAAAGAATTATATTTAGGTATCTTCAAAGGATTGAAAGATAGACCAAGGAAAACACAGACAAAACCCTAGAAGAATTTTGGAAGAAAATACAAGAACAAAATGAGAAAATAAATGAAAATTTAGAAATGATTCTAAATCTGCAGATAGAAATTCAGAAGATTAATATTAAATTGTCAAAAATAGATAACACATTGAAAGGACAAAGGAGTAGAATTGATGCAATGGAAGAAAGAATTAATGAGATTGAAGACAAATACCTGAATACTTCTTTGAAAAGGGATCAGTCAAAAAAAAGATCAAAACAAAATGAAGAAAGCCTAAGGTTCATGTGGGATACCATCAAAAGTAATAACTTAAGTGTCACTGGAATTCCAGAACAAGAAGAGAAAAAGAAAACCACTGAAAAAATTGTCCAAGATTTGTTGGAGGAGATATAATGAAAGATGAGAATATATCCTTCAGGAAGTCCAGCAAACCCCAAACAGAATAGACCCCAAAAGAAAAACACCAAGACATATCATCCCCAAACTCACCAAAACCAAAGACAAAGAAAGAATCATGAGAGTAGCATGGGAAAAATGGAAATTTACCTACAAGGGGCAACCAATAAGACTAAGCTCGGATTTCTCAGCAGAAACCATGCAGGCAAGAAGACAGTGGGACAGTATATATAAAACCCTGAAAGAGAAAAATTTCCAACCAATAATAATGTACCCAGTAAAATTGTCCCTCAAATATGTTGGTGAAATTAGGACATTTCCAGATAAGCAGAAATTAAGGGAATTTGTTAAAACCAGATCAACCTTACAAGAGATGCTAAAGGAAGCCCTTTGGACAGAGAAGCAACAACAGCCAACAACAACTGACCATTAACACACATGATGATACAACCCAGAAACTAACCCAGCTATGGAAGCATCCAAAGTAAATAAGCCTACAAGATTATAAACAGGGAACCAGAGACACCAACTGATAAATGAGGACAACTACAAACCAAAAAAAAGAAAAAAAAAAAAATCTGTGTTGCTACAGAACTTGTAGATGGTACGGAAGTCAAGACAACTACAAAATAGAATGGACTGTTCTAAATTTGGGAAGAAAACTATAAATCACAGGGTAACCTCAAAGAAAAATAATAAACCTTCACATCAAAAT